>NW_019726228.1:189454-210027 GCF_002891405.2 Cryptotermes secundus
CCCTCCATCACTGCGTCCCGGGCCGATCGCGTGTATCGGAGGAGAACGTGGAGTGCATTCGAGTGAACTTTGAGCGCAGCCCAATGAAGTCAACCCGTAGTGCTAGTAGAGAACTTGGACTATCGCAAACAACTGTGTGGCGTGTACCACCTCTTCCCACAAATTTGAATGACCTAAGAAACTGTATCACAGCTGCGGTGAACTCAGTGACGCAAGATATTTGTCATCGAGTGTAGGATGAATTCAGCTACCGTCTAGATGTTATCCGTGCAGACGGAGGAAGGGGGGGCACATTGAACATCTATAAACTTCCATGTATGTATAATCAAGTGTAATTTACAGAATTCAAATGCAACATATAATTCAGGAAATATAGCCAATTGAAATTGTGTCCATCTTTCTGAATCACCCTGTATATACATACATGTATAGACACACACATTACGATCTTCAGTGCAGCTTTAGTGTTCGGGGGTTCAATCACCACTTAGCCCATGCTTCCGCGTAAATTCATCGGCGTGTTTCGGCCACACAGAATCATCGTCAGATATAAGTGATGATTCGCGTAAAGTATTACAGTGTATTACAATAATATGTAGTCCGTGAGGGATGTACGTCTGAAAATTGTATTTAAAACTAATTTTAGTGCCTGTTAAATTTTTACGAATACACATTTTTAAGAAATTTTTAAATGTTTCTTCCTAGTGGTCCTTTTCCTTTAGGTTTTAAAAGAAAAAAAAAATATGAACTTCGCTTCTCCTCATGCGTGCTACATGCCCTGCCCATATTATCCTCATTGACTTCATCGTTCTAATAATAACTGGCGAAAAGTACAATTTATGGAGTTTTTTTATTATACGAGTTTCTTCAGCCCCCAATTATTTAATCCTTGTTAGGTCCAGATATTCCATTCAGCACCTGTTCGCAAATATCCTCAGTCTATGCTCCTTTCTTAATGTGAAAGACCACAGACAATCTTACGTTTTAGACAGCAGCCGAGAAAACTCTTCTGGACTGAAAGACTGCAAGCTTTACCCCAATTTAATCTGCTTTCAATACAGTGTACAATTTCGCAGCACTGTGTTAACTTCCGCCATGATTTAAATAGTGCAAACGGTAGTTTCTGGCCTTGAAAATTTGGCGTCGGGGTGTTTCTCAGATGCGTTAAGTTCATAATGAGCGGAATTATTTTATTATGATTAGACCTAAACGTCTATTTCCTTTCTTAATGTAAGATAGAGATTAATGTGTGTGATCATATACATACATGAAAAACTTACTAAATTCTGGATTTAGCATTCAAAGACGAATTAAAAATACGGAGAAATTCTGTTATGATAGTCAGGATTTGAACTGGTTACCTCCACAACAGAAATCTA
Source organism: Cryptotermes secundus (assembly GCF_002891405.2). Taxonomy (NCBI): domain Eukaryota; kingdom Metazoa; phylum Arthropoda; class Insecta; order Blattodea; family Kalotermitidae; genus Cryptotermes; species Cryptotermes secundus. Next base: position 190,834 of record NW_019726228.1, read on the forward strand.
CACACTGCAGATACATTAGTCTGTTCGGTTTGCTTATTCTTTACGTGTTTATATTTATATTAATTCGCAGTTTTTTCTATGGTAGCAGACAATTCCTTTATACTACGTAGTTGTTCTATACCATACACTTGAACTTGACTGACGCAGGTAAACCAGTTTTCGGGCATCTATATTTAGGAATGGAACCCTGTAACATTTCTGAGCTCTAGTACAACGGGACCGTCTCTGTGGTCTAGTGGTCAGAGTTCATGGCTACAGATCCACAGGCCCCGGGTTCAGTTCCTGGCGCTACCAGATTTTCCGAGAAGTAGTGGGTCTGGAATGGGGTCCACTCAGCCTCGTGAGGATAATTAGGGAGCTATTTCAAGGAAATAGCGGCTCCGGTCTAGAAAACCGAGATTAACGGGCATGGGAATCCGTTGCGATGACCAGGTGACACCCTCAATCCGCTAAAGTTGGCACTAACTTAGCCGACAAGCGCCGGTCGCTGGGTCGGTATAGTTCGTTTGCGGATTCAAGCCACGAAGTTTGTTTTGTTTGTTTAACCCTGTATATCGAATACAAGTATGCAGGCCTATATTAAATTTCAGCGTGCAGCTTTGTAACTGAATACAAGTAACGGAAGTTATATAGTGAACTGAACCTTATAATTACACGTCTTAAGGCGGCATATATGTTACAATGACGACTGATTTCGACAGACACCTGGGTGTATAAATGTGTAATTGTTACTCTACCTTCATCCTTTCATATGACGAGGAAGGGACCAAAATGTTTGGCAACTGGACCAATCAGGATGAATCCATACAAGACCCGACGGAATCTCCATGTGACAGACAAGCACCTGGCTGTATGTACGTGCGTATAAAGAGACTGCAGCGTGATGAAGCCAGGAAGGACCCCTGTTATAAGCCATTGTGAACAAACACCGCACTATTGAACCAGGGCTGGCGGGCTGCCGATGTTGAGTGATGCTGCCGAACTGGGATGAGTGAAATGGAACTTGTGGGAGGCTTGAGGGGGTGAGGACGAGGAGGGATGCGGGCGGACGACAGTCGCGTGGCCCGATCACCAGGTCTGCCTCATTTCGTATTCCATTCTCTTTGTACCTACATACGCAGGTGATGCTCACTACCAATGCCCCTCCACTTCTTGTTAGTTAGGGGGTAACTCACCATTTAAACCTTAAATTCATGCAGGATTTTCACGTTTTATTTTTTGTGACCTCCCCTCCTGCTGCTGATGCTAAAAGCTAACCGACAACCCCTCTCTTTCTCTCTCTCTCTTGCAAAGCAACTTGAACCCCAAGTACACAATACGGTAGGCAGGTGATGGCTGCAGTGCAGAACGGGCGAGGAGCCGTTGGCATTGCCACAGGGAGAATACAAGTTGTGCAGAAGGGAAACAGGGAGAAGAGGAACCGGGTTGGGGGTAAGGGGGATTGCTGAAAATTGAATAACTCTAAGATGGAGGTAGAGGAGGGTGAGCAGACAGGCCAGGAAGGCCGGTGTAGGGGTTGTTTTCGGGAGTCAAGGTGGCCCCATATGCACAGATTTCTGTGTCGCGTGACCGCCAGTACAGGCACGTGCTGAACCCCCGACACCCGCCATTCATGCTCTCACATCTGCCCGGGTCGCCCGCCCCCTGTCTGCTTCTCTTCGTGTTGCCGTGTCTCCTCAAGTACAGGTATGTACAATTATTCACTGTGCAATACAATTTATGAAGATTAGGGTACCTCTGCCTCGGTATGTAATCTAACCAGAACTGTTTCGCTTCATATTTTAGTGATAACGAAAAACGAAGTTCTGCTTGCGCTGGAGTTCATTTGTATAATCTTCTGAAGCAAACACAAACACTCATTGGTACAAACTGCAGTGAGTGATCTTGCACTTATATAACAGAGTAGTTGGCTGAGGCATTATGCTACAAGCCGGAAGGTCGCGGGTTCCTCTCGCGATGAGATCGTTGGATTTTTCAATTGACCTAATCCTTCCAGCAGCACTATGGACTTGGTGTCGACTCAGCCTCTAACAGAAATGAGTACCAAGAATCTTCCTGGGGTAAGGGGCGGCTGGAGCGTAAGACTGATAACTTTACCGCCATCTGTAAGCTGATTGTCTAGAAAATGTGGGAGCCTCGACGTCTCACAACCCTATGGGCCTCCACGGCCTGTTACGGGGATAGCTTTACCTCTGTTTGTTTTATTGGAAAACGTAGATCCAGAGATACGAAATAAAGACTACATCCTTTAACACAACAAAGTATAGTCCAAACTGAGCTGCGCTTTTTTTCCTGGTAGGCCCGTGATTCTTGCAATTCTGCGCAGCTCTCTGTCCTTTATGTTAGTTTATTCCTCGTGCAAATTTTGCTACATAGTGGACAAGACCGAGCGAGTTACGCCAAGCGGTAACTCTTCCGAATTGTATTCTGGAGATGTCCTTTTCGAAGCTCGGCTGGGACATTGAGTTTCCTGAGATTTTTCGTGGGTTTACTCAGTCCAACCTCAGAAAAATGCCTGTATAGTACCTCAACTTATGAAACGATTATGTCTTTTCAACTCATTTCAAATTCTTCAATCATAAATCTTTCTGCTATTCGATGCTGCGTAACCTTATATACTGAGGGTGTCATTAAATAAACCTCGAATGATCAGTGGAGAAATGTCATTGATCGTACCTTTATCCTTCACCACCTTTATTTCTTCGCCTTTTCGCTTCCACATCTTTATCTCCTTCGGTCTCCTTCGTTTAAAGCAGCGAAATAAGTCGCACACTCCTTCTTCGGACTGCACTGTTTTGAACATGACGCAGCCATGTGTGTTTACGTGAAAATTACATCCTTCTATGGAAATATTTTGAGAATTACATTAAGGCTCACACATAAATACATACATACGTAATCATAAACAGGCTCCTACTACATGTATATGAAAGGAAAGATAAAGTTGTCTCTGTGCTTAGAGAATGAAGCACTACGCCATGAAGGTGTATGGAGGAGTGGATGTATAGATCCACACTTTCTTGACCTCGACACTAGCTGGAGGTGAGTGGTCAGCTTCACGCCCCGGCCACTTTATCCCCGGGGAAAGAGCCCCCGGTACCCATTGGATAAGAGGTTGGGCGGTTCTCAGAGCCGGTCTGGATGACTTGGAGAATAGAAAATTCTTTACCTTACCGGGACTCGAACTCCGCCCCCTCCGCCGTCCAAGGGTTGGTCTATATATATATCAACATAATCATTTCTTCTTCATATAATCGAGTGTGTAACCTCACTGATTTAAACACCGAACGTATATAGTCCATTTCTCTTAAATAAGTTTCGCTCATTTATTTGAAGAATCTTCTTCATGTTTCATCGCTGCGTCCTGACGCCACCTTATGACGAAACATTTAAAACTCGAATGACTACTAAATAGGCGCAATAGGCGCTCTCAATATTATTTTCAGCACGTTTACATAACGTAATCAGTCTTCAATATCAATTAGTTCTACTATTTATTTTTCTTTCAATAACACATCTGTCACTTTCTGTTATGATCTCCGATTCATGTCGTAACTGTAAGCCTGTGTTTCCCCTAGCGACCCGTTTCATTGCGCTGGAGGCACAAATCTATCATTACGTAGGCGTGTATACTCCACTGGCTCACACTTGCCTCTCCCGTATAAATAAAAACAAACTCCTAAACAGAGGAAAAAAAAAACACTCAGAGAGAAATAGCAGTCTTAATAACTCCTAAATCATATCATTAACATCACTGATTGCAGGTAATCTCGTGCAGTAATGAGGTTATTTACTGGTATCCAGAGGTCACCGTCTGCTACGAAAAATGTATAGAAAGTGGTTAGTGCGATGTCCAGACACGTAATTACAAGAGGAGAAGTGAACTTTAAGCTCCCCCCCCCTCCATTCTGGAATATACGTCCCGACATGCTACTCCATGAGTCAGCAGAGCTGTTAATTCATTGTCACGTGACTGCTGCTTAAAAATAAGTATGCCTTTTTGTTTATTATGAGTTCCTTGCACCGACAACTGCTATGTGCATTAAGCAAATTCATTCTGGAACAAGTTTAATGTTTGAAGTGGATAGAGACACGCAGCCGCAAGTTGCATTTTTGTCCCAATATGACTTATACATATATACATATATATATATATATATATATATACTTGTTGATTTATTGATGTATAGGTCTACCTATATATAATTTTGTGCATACCATAATAAATATAAATAAAATATGAGACAAAATTTCTAGCTCCTAAAAATTGAATTAAACTTTCTTCAAATAACATTTTAATTTCTATATAATGGCCCCAATCCGTAGAAACTTATCTATATCAATACACTGTCATAATTATCATTGGAAAACAACAGCCTTTTTTGAGCTACAGCCAACTTCAGAAGATCCTGCCAGATCTGTTCATTGAATCTGGCGATCTGGCCTATATCCATGTGGATTTCACAACATTATTTTATTTTAAAACAGCAGGGTCGTCAGCCTTGCATCCAAAACCCAATCTTCAGGACCATGTCCGTGTATTTATGTTCCCAGGAACATGGTGACCCAGTTATATTCCCTGGCACCGGGTTCCTTCTCAGTCGCCTTCTATGACTCTCAGGCAAACGGTGGAATTATTCTAACCCGCCTCCACAGAGGAAATATACTATTATTAATTCATAAAAATTATTTAATAATGAATAATACTCATAATTTAAATCATCATCATCATCAGTAATCTGTCAAGACGACAGGTCCACAGTCTCTTCCAAAACAATTCCTCCACTTAATGCGATCTAGAGCTTTCTTCTTCAAATGACAGTATCCTCTTCTGTCCCCAAGGTCATCCAGCATCTTCTTACGTCTTCTTCTTCGTCTTCTTGTCACTTCTATCCGCCCATCTATCTTTCCTTCGATAACTTCTTTTAGAAGGCAGTTTCTGCGTAAAACATGACCAATCCAATTAGCCTTCCGTTTTCTTATTTCATGTAGGATATTCCTCTGCTCACTGACTCTAATTAACACTTCTTCATTTCTCACATAATCGGTCCAACTGATCTTCTCCATTCTTCTCCAACACCACATTTCGAAACTTTCCAGATGTTTCTGATCTACTGCCCTAAGTGTCCATGTTTCAGCCCCATACAGAGCTATGCTCCAAATGTAGCATTTCACTAGTTTAAATATATGCTTATATATTTAAATATATGCTTAATTTTTTAATTATAGAAAATAGGCATTGAAATCAAATAATATAACAGGTCCTATGGTTGGAGGTAAAGATAGAGTTTCTTCTGCTTAACTTTGTGATATGATGATGAAGGAATATTTCATGTATTGCGGAGCTGGGCACCGGAAGATGTGTGGCCAGCTTCACCCTCCTGCCACTACACTCCCGGGGAAAGGGTTCACATAACCTATCGGACGGGAGGCCGTGTAGGTTCCATAGCCGGTCTGTAAACAGGAAAGTTCCTGCTGGGACTCCGGCACCTGTGCTCCAGCCCATATCGAGTCACTTTGCCGGCTGAAACCTCTCGTTTACATTACATTGCCATTTATCTTGGTAACGCGACAAGTAATTAATGGATTCCGGATTCGATGAAGCGATTTATTGAATACTGGAGAGGCGGAACTACAATTAGTTGTAACACAGCCTTACTGTAACTAGAACACTTCGTAACTACGAGCAATGATAACGCTCTGAAGGCTGCTGTAACTTTTTCCTTTGGTGCTACAGCCCAAATTTATGCCTTGGCGTAGATCCACAAAACTCTCTATTTCACTTCGGTTTCTTTTTTTGTTGCTAGTGGGGTGGGACTAAGTTCCTTGTACTGCGGCCACTTCTGGCCTATTGTACCAGGCCCAGATGATGGGTGAGGGTCATTGTGGAGCAATTGGTGGAATGAAGTTTGGCACGGGAAACCGAAGTACTCGGAGAAAACCTGCCCCAGCGTCACTTTGTCCACCACAACTCCCATTTGACCAGACCCGGGATCGAACCCGGGCTGACGCGGTGGAAAGCCAGCGACTAATAGCTTGAGCTATGGCGCGGCCTTCACTTCGGGTTACTAGATCTTAGACATTCGGTAGTACCCCTTGGGCGGGTGATGAGCTAGTGGCAGGACCTCTACCTGTACACAAACACAGAAAAACGCACATACACACAAATATCAAACATCCATGCCCTGAGTGGGATTCGAACCCACGATCTCGGCTTCCCAGAGAGGGAAGAGAGTGCATATCTTAGACCGCTCGGCTACCGTGACCGGTTTTAATGTTACTACACAACATAAAATAAAGACTTCATTTCTAACTTCTGTAGGTCAGTTCCCTCCCTGAGGTGGGTTTTGGTCGAACCGTAAGGAGATCATCTACTTCAGTAGTAGTTATCGCGTTCTTCGCTGTTGCTGTGCTTTGGAGGTTCCTTGTTATGCATATCGACTTTAAATCAGTTAACGTTACACTGCGAGTGTGTGAAAACACTCTATAGTTGACTGTGTTAGATAGGAAATGTGTTTACCGAGCCGTTGCCTAGCTATGTATGTTAAAAAATCACGGGAATATTACATTAAAATATTACCAAATAGAAATAAACAATTTTGGACAAGAAGGCAGTTTATTATTATTATTATTATTTTACTGCAATTGGGTGTTCACCCGGTGGCAGTAGAACTTACACTGATACAGACAAGAGAGCCTAAAATGCCGGAGGTACAAGTATATGGCACTCAAGTCATGTCGAAGTGGGCCTGATAAATTCATTTACCCTGAAGATAAAACTTGGGGTTGTTTGGGAATGTATTAAAATGGATATTACAGACGCAAATTTTAGGGAAGAAAATCGGATTTAACTGGCTTAGATTGGAATAAAATGGAGGAATTTCGTGAGTACGTACGATGTTGAACCATAAAGCATAAAAGATAAATCTATCCCCGAAACAGGGCCATGAATGCCCATAGAATTGTGAGACGTCGAGGCTCCCATATTTTCTCTAGACAATCGGCTCACAGATGGCGGCAAGGTTGTCGGCTTTAAGAGCCGGGTGCTCTTTACCCACGGGAGGATTCCTGGTACTCATTTCTGTTAAAGGTTGAGTCGCCCACAGGGCCATAAAGTCAAGAAATGTCTTCGTTTACTGAATATCACTCAACTGCTAAAGGAACATTGGAGTCAGTTTGTTATGCTGTTACTAGCCACACAACTGAACAATTCTATCGCTCCAGTCTAACAAGTGGTAGAAACGAGTAAACATTTATTGTATCTGTGCTGATCTGTGTATGATATATACAAATTCTTCAAAATCCTGCAAATCCTGAATACATGTCTCATGTATGGTATATATATATATATATATTTGAATTGGTTACGTCCGTGAGATAAAATCAGATAAGGCCTCGAACACTGATACTTATCACGTATGTGCCCTTTTAGCTAATTACTCATTACTGTTTTCTCTATTCGCAGATTTTACAATTCCATTTATATTGCTAATTCCACTGAACTTGAAAAAAAAAAAGTGAAGGCCATGAATCTCGCGACATATCGCTGGAAGCACAGACTAATCTGTATGAAGACGTAGCTTGCAAAGGTCCACGTAGTGAGAAACTGCTTGAGGTTCGCGGGAATACAATACGGCGCACTTTTTCATGGAAAATTCACTATGGATAGCTTTTTTAAAAACATTCATAATGTATTTTATAGAGTTTGGTCCCGAATATGGAGGTATGACTGAATTTACGATGTTTTTATGTGATTACATCACAGGCTCTTCCGTCGACCTCCTGTAAGAAGCTGCTTTCCTGATCACGAAATGAGAATAGCTGTAAGTTGCGACAGTGGGGGGCACGAGTGTCAGTAGCGCTACCGCAGACGTCACACAACTAACTCCCAACGGTGGCACCAGATGGCACTGGCAGCACCTTCGCGACGAACAAGACAATTTCAAGCAGACAGCTCTCACGTGCATGGAATTCTCATGCAATTAGCATCTCTTCGCGTGCACTCGCGCAAGAGCAAAACCTGTACGACTTTATCAGCGGGCCAAGGTAAAAACGCAGACTGAGAGAGAAGTACAGAACGCAAGAGAATGGATTAAAGCTGCATAATGTGGGACTTCATAATATTGTCACGTGTTTGTGGTTCCGTGATCAATATTAACGGGCTCCGGATTGGATGATGGATTTATTGACCGTTCTTGTACAATCTCTCTTAATCGCTAATGTGACCACTTCACAAATCACGTGGACACGCTAAGTCTTCTCAGTCTTCACTTGTCGTATCCTGGCAACGAATTTACAACAGTGTTACTATAACTACAGCACATACAAAGCCTTCTTTTCTCAGGCTAACCTCCATTGCACTCCTTTTTACTCCTTCAATTCTCATTCTCATTCTTCTCACTGACTGCTCAAAGTCAAAGTCAAAGTTACATTGCGACTGACGGTCTGTCAGTCAGTCAGTCAGTCAGTAAGCCTTGGTGTCGAACCCCAGGATATTTATTACTGTTTGACAGTTACGGTATTGCTTTAGGCGGGGCGCCCTCTCTGACGAGAGGACGGTTTTTTTTACATCCTGCTGGCTCTTGCCAGCTCACTCTTTCTCGGATCCGAGTCCCTTGTTATTCGCGACCATATTTTACTGTTTCAGATCTGAGACTTCCCTTTCCGTTGCCTCCTACGATTCGCAGGGTCACGGTGGAGGTATACGACGCCGCCTGTTGGATTTCCGCGTTATACAGCCTCGGGGAGCACACCACGGAAAACACAGTCTATCTACAGTTCGTAGGAGTGTTTACCTCTCCGTTGCCTAGAAATGGAGGTCCTATTGTTCCATGGTACGCTCCTGCGGGAACGTGTTTATTGATCCGTTTCCCAGCAACGGGTCTATATGTCACAATATATACTCTGCTTCAAACAGATGTAAAGTTAATGGTATCAAGCAAGGAAAGGAGTGTAGGAATAGGAACACATAAAGAAGTTCACTTGCAACAAGATGTGTGTGTAAGGACTAGATTTAACGAGTTCAAAACAGAGATAAATTCCGGGCTTTTGTGAGCATGGGGAATTATTAACTGACAGTATGTCAGCCAGCTGCTCAAGGACACAGAAATGTGCAATTGGTTAAGACTAATGTAAACGGATGTAACTAGCATATTACTTACTTACTTACTCATGGAGCTGAGCCCTTCTTGAGGAGTCGCCAATTGTGCAGCTACTCAAGAATTTCCCAGCATTTTATGGAACCCTAAGGTTCATTACCGTGTTCACAAGAGCCCCCCACTGGTCCCTATCCTGAGGACATCTATCCAATCCATTACATCCCATCCTATCTCTGTAAGATCCAATCTAATATTGTCCACCCACCTACGCCTTGGTCGTCCCTGTGGTCTCTTTTCTTCCGGCTTTCCCACCAATATCCTATACGCATTCCTCGTCTCCCCCATTCGTACTACATGACCTGTCCACCTCATCCTTCTTGATTTGATCATTCTAATTATACTTGGAGAAGAGTTCAAATTATGAAGCTCCTCATTATGCAGTTTTCTCCAACCTCCTCCTGTCACTTCAACTAGCATATTAGGCCGACATAACGAAAAACTGCACACTCGTTAACTTGGCATATCTCTAGGGGTCTTAGGACGGACCTGAGTCAGTGGACCAGAGATAGGTTTTGACAGCGTATGTTTTGTATAAAGGGAAATATTAAGTTATGACTGGGAATTGCCATGAAAAGGTACAATTGGGGTTAATAATGTATTTACTGGTAGCTAATTAACTATCCGGCCCTACTGTATTTTAACTAACTTCGTGGATCATAGCCCTTCCTGAGCAGCTAACAGGTGATCAGCTGTTCAAGAAATTTCCAGAAATTATGGAACCCGAAAGTTCACTACTGTATTCACAAGAGCATGCCACTGGTCTTTATGCTGAGCCGTAGCCTCCCATCCTATTTCCTTACAATAGGTATTCCAACACTTCTCTTTCCTTCAGGTTTCCTTACCAGATTTTTTTTTGCACTATTCCAAGCCTGCTACATTCCCTGTCTATCTACTCCGTGGTTAATCAGGCACTATGCTCTAAGCCGGATTCCTAGTGAGATTATTGGATTTTTCAATTGACCTAATCCTTTCAGCCGCACTATGGCCCTGGGGTCGACTCAGCCTCTAACAGAAATGAGTACCAGGAATATTCTTTGAATAATTTTTGGGGTAAAGGGCGGCCGACGCGTAAGGCTGACAACCTTACCGCCATCTATGAGCAAATTGTCAAGAAAATGTGGGAACCTCAACATCTCACAACGGCCTGTTACAGGGATGGCTTTACTTTCTTTTACGCGCACATGAGTTCAGTGGGAGACATTTACGTCAATGACTTGGCAGGCAGTGAACACAGAATCGCGAGGAAACAGCGAACTTTCTCATTACATAACCACATGAGAGTGGGGACAAACGTCTTCATCTTCCGAAACGAGCCCCCGGTGTCATATTTCAAGCTCAGCCATCTGTCTGGGTCCCCGTCCATCCAGCTTCCTGTCTGTGTCTATCTGTCTACTTCTTTGTCACCTTACATCCGGTTGGAGTGCGTCTCTCTCTCTTCACGCATCTATCATCAGCTCGCTGGAACTGCGCTGCAGTCACCAAGTCTGGTTTACTACACCCAAGTTACGCAACTTGAATTAGCATGAAGTAGGCTGTTCTGTGTCTTGAGGAACGTTTCGCAATATTGTGTACGTGAGAAAATGGAGTCGCTTTATCACCTCAATGACACGTTTACATTACTCACATGGTGCCGTTCTGAATGGAGACACGACTTCAGACGACTGGAGCTAAAAGATATCAGCGGTAGCTTAAATTCTAAACTATGGATAGTTAATTTAAGGCCCAAAATTGTTCAAAATAGTACAGTAGATTGCCGGTCAAGGTAGCCGAGCGGTTTAAGGCATGTACTGTCTTCGCTCGCTTGGAAACCGGGATCGTGGGTTCGAATCCCACTCAGGGCATGGATATTTAGTTTGTGTGTGTGCGTTTTTCTGTGTTTGTGTACAGGTAGAGGCCTTCCGACGAGCTGATCACCCGCCCAAGGAGTCCTACCGAATGTGTAAGATCTAGGAAAACCGAAGTGAACATAGAAGTTCATGGACGTAGGCCTAGGCCCACTGGGGCTTTAGTGCCGAGGGAAAAAATACAATAGATTATCCGAAGTGCCAATTAATCGAATCACTGCAACCAACCTTCTTACACCGAAACATTTGCGCATCTTATGAACTGAGAAAGAGATTCATCTACTAAACAAACATAATTGTTACTAAAACTTTCCCCGTAAGAGGCCGTGGAGGCCAACAGGGATGTGAAACGTCGAGGTTCTCACATCGTCTAGACAACCGGCTCACAGATGGATGTGAGGTTGTCAGCCTTACGCGCCGACTGCCTTTTACTCCCCAAAAATATTCCTGGTACTCATTTCTGTCAGAGGCTGAGTCGACTCCAGGGCCATAGTGCGGCTAGAAGGATTAGGTTAATTGGAAAAATTCAATGATTTCATCGTGAATCGAACCCGCGACCTTCCGGTTTTTAGCATAGTGCCCCCCCCCCCCAAAGTTCCTAGCTCTCATAAAAATTCTTGTTTCTGGAATTATGGATTCTCACGGCATTGGCTATGAAGAATACTGCCTTCTGACATGAGACGCCATGTACTTCTGTGTTTTCTGGTTTATTTCCCAACTTCACGAGAAGTTAGCAACACAGTGCGGAGTGGTGTCGAACTTTAAATCATGTGGTATACATAGTAACCATTGCGTTTTAAAATGTGAACTGTAGATATATCACAAAGAAACAGAAACAGACTTCTTGGAAACAAAATATAAATATGCAGACACTAAAACATATGAACAGTTCTCTATCAACTACAGTACCCTTGATTTACGAAGAAACTGTAAAGACTCATAGTTCTACTGTACCTAACAACATCGACATTTCTACAAACTATCTTTACGTGTAAGATTATTACATGAAGAACTGATCTGAACAGTAAGTTTTAAATCATGTTGATTTTAACTCTGAAGATGGAGACCGTATGCTCCTCCGAAAGGATGATAACTTTCTACCAGGCATCAAGGCCTTGTATTTCATAAGATCGCAACCTTAATTAGATTTAATTTGGTGGGGGGGACTCATAAGTCGTTTTGGAATTGTAAAACACAATTTTTACGAACAGAGGGTTTCTTTACAGACATCTTCGAGCGCTGGGCAACGAAAGCAAAACTTCAGTCCTGGACGTGTAGAGGTATCTGACGCGGGCCTGAGCTCATCCATATTACGTAATGACTGTAATTCATCTGAAATATGCCTGTTGGTCTACAAGGATATCAGTTCTATATTTTTGAGAACGTGATGGTCACTAAGGAAGAAACTAACCGCCTTTTATAGAAGTCACAACAGCCCTTATCCCAAGTCAAATGAATCCAGCTCACACCCTTAGAGACTGTTTCTTTACATTCATTTCAATATTGTTTTCCCATATTCACCGTACCTCTCCATTGACCTCCCCCTTTCGGGTTTCCCGATAAAATTTTGCAGACATCTTTCTTCTTTCCCATAACTTACACTCTTCGCCATGTACAATTAGAATTATCAAGACAAGGTATATGAGATGGGTAGTGAATGTAGCAGGCATGGGGGAGAAGAAAAATGCATGTAGGATTTTAGTGGGAAAGACAGAAGGAAAGAGACCACTAGGAAGACAAAGAAGTAGGAGGGAGGACAATATGAAAATAGATTTTAGAGAGAGAGGATGAGGTGGTATGGACTGGATTCATCTAGATTAGGATAGGTACAAGGGGAGGGCTCTTGTGAACATGATAATGAACCTTCGAGTTCCATAAAATATTTTAAAACTCTTGAATAGCTTAGAGACTGACCGCTTCTCCTTCTTCTCTTTAGTTGCTTCCCTCTCCCCCCCCCCCCCACGCCCGCTTTTGCGCTNCAGCGAGACCGGCTCTACTAGCTGAGAGGTATCTATAATGCTTCCCCCATCTACCAGAGGTATTAGAGACTGCTGTTGGGCGGGAAACGTCCGTAATTTGGCTCAGTGACCTCCTTTGGAGATATGAGGTTCTTTTACGTGCCGTAAAGCTACGACACGGGACCCACGGCTTAAAGTCCCTCCCGGAGGACTTGTTCCCTGAATTTTTCCGCCCTTAAAATTTCGACGACCTCCGCCAGGTATTTGAACCCGCGTACTACGAGTCATGAGGTGGGAACGTTACCTCTAGACTACGGAGGCCGCTCCGTCCTTCTGTCACTTACCCCCTTTAAGGTCCAACTATTTTAAAGAGATTACGTTATATTGTGACGACGTACAGTCTGCTTCTAGTTATGTGTCACAGATAACTGGACAAGCAGAGTGCACCATTTCACATGTCTGTCGTGACCGCAAAATGAGGGGGGAACCATACTACAGCCGTCAGTAACATATGTGAATGCTCTTTATGGGATAAAATTTTAGTTCAAGGTGGCACATGAACAGCTAGGTCATTTAATGTCACACATAAATTATTCGAGTGAAGCTTCGAACCGAAAACCAAAGTGGCCCACACACGAGACAAGATACAAAGCAAAGGTCAGAGCTTGTGTCCAGAAAAGCACGTTAGCACTCTATGGTTTTATACATTAAGAAAGATGACGCTATATTTCAGTGATATTTATTGTCAGAGGTTAAACGTTAGAAAGTGGCATTAGCATTTTGGCGAGGCCTCCTATATCGTAACATGCTTGAGGCTGCTCGTCCCAAAACACAAGCTGCTGGTGGTCCCCCGCCGACAAAACAATTATCGCAGCGGACGGCAGAGTAGAACCCGTTTCTTGAATTTTTTTCTACTGAAATCAAATCCCGAAACAAATACGAGAAATACAACTCAATTTATGAGAAGAAATTTTACCGAGTCCATTACATTGAAAGGACAAACAGCAACATTCCTTATATTTACATAACGCTGTTCGCTTAAATTAAGATACAAATTTCTTTCAGAAGTCAATCCTGTTGGTAATACTTCTTTAGCCAACTCACGAAAACCAACCAATGCGAGGTCATATTTCCTAGCATCACAGATGGACTTCCATAAAAACACGAACGCTAGAAGGACTGGAGACGAAGTTAAAACATTTATTTTTTGAAAACTATTCAATATTTATAGTAGCCGTGGTAGCGTAGTCGGTATAGCGACTGGCTACGGGCTGGACGTGAGGAGCCGGGATAGCGTAGTCGGTATAGCGACTGGCTACGGGCTGGACGTGAGGAGCCGGGATAGCGCAGTCAGTATAGCGACTGGCTACGGGCTGGACGACACAGAGGTCGGAGTCCGAGTCCCGGTAGGGTCAAGAATTTTCTCTTCTTCACATCGTCCACACCGGCTCTGGGGTCAACCGAACCTCCTATTCAATGTGAACCGGGGGCTCTTTCCCTGGGGGTAAAGTGGCCGGGGCATGAAGCTAACCGCTCACCTCCAGCTAGTGCCGAGGTCAAGAAAATGTGATTCAATACATCCACTCCCCTTTCGCCCTCATGGTATAGTTTTTAATTCGATGAGCAAAGGGAAATCTTTACCCTTTTATTCAATATTTAAGGGACTATGTACCTAAACTTGCGTTTCAGGTTCCGTATTCGCTCCATGTTTACTTTCCTGCAGCCATGAGATCTTTCAATGGAACACTGAGTTCATGTGAACATGGCAATGAATGATCTGGTTCCATGAAAGCAGATTAATTTCTTGACTGGCTGAGCGACTATTAGCTTCTCAAGGAATCTCGTGCATGGATGTAGCGGGATAGCATTAGAATTTTGAAAATAAATCAAAACGTTATAAATTATTGAGAAGTACTAAACCTGAGTGATACAAGTGTAACGATATATTAATTTCATTTTTCGTGAATTCTATGACTGGTGTGATTCGAAATTTCAAACAATACAGTCTGATACCGGCGGCACGGGTTCGAGCCTAAGTCAGGTCATGTGGGATTTGTGGTGTGTAAAGTGGCACTGGAGCAGGTTTCCTCGAAGTTCTTCAGTTTTCCCTGCCAATTCTCATTCCACCTACTGCTCCACATTCATCATCATCTATCATCCAGGGTTGGTACAAGAGGCTAGTTAGTGACCGACGTACCAAGTGGACTCAGGCTCACCCCACCCCAAGACATTAAATAACTAACCTTTATCTTTATCTCTTCTTACAGTTTTACCTCCTTTCGAAATTACCTCTAGCAGAAGGATGAGCTGGTATTGTCTGTGGACTTCCAAAGTCAGAAAATCCCCCCCCCCAGTTTAAATATAATGTTTCTCTCTGCTCCCGCCTCGCTTTATCTTCTATCTCTCTTAGGTTTTAAGGGGGTTAATTCTAAATAATACGTTACAGAAATTTTACATTTGCTTTTTCACTGTCGTGAAATCTCACAGCTCGTAATTTTTTTCAAGTTCTCGCACCAACAGACTACAGGTAATTTAGCACCGCGCTGCAAGGCGAGGGCGTATGGTTAAGTTGCAGGTAGCAGTAACACGCGCCCCGAGGAGGTTACACTGACAGGTATAATCCAATTCGCTCTGGTTTCAACGACAATCATCTCATGTCTTTCTGTCTGTCACCATAGCCCCAGGTCGGGCAAAAGAGTAAAGAATTTCTGAATAAAAAAAAAAAGAAGAAAGAAAGAAAGAAAGAGAACAGAAATATGAAAGGAAACGCAGGGAAAGGCTGGAATGCACACACTTGTTTCCAGCACAACTGAGTATGAATGGAAGCAAAACTCAACGAGAACAATGTGAAGTAGCGCCATGGGGCACAGACCCTCGCATCGCAGACGCTTCAAAGAATTCTAGTTCAGCTTAAGACTTGGTATTTACGTAAAGAAAATATTTGGCTACTATTCGCTTACAAAACGTTACCCATGCTGCAGATCCCAACAGCCACACAGATACACCCTAACCATTTCGGCAGACAAAGTTTAAAGTATAAAATTTTTAACAAACTCAAAATTATAAATGGTACGGTTCCAACTGGGTGCACGCGTTAGCGTAGTTGCTTAAGCACTATGCTACAAGCCGGAAGGTCGCGAGTTCGAGTCCCGATGAGATGGATTTTTTCAACTGACTTAATCCTTCCAGCCGCAACACGGCCCTGGGGTCGACTGAGCCTCTTACAGAAATGACAACCAGGAATCTTCATTGGATTAAAGGGCGGCCGGCGCGTAAGGCTGGAAAACTTACCGCCATCTGTGAGCCGATTGTCCAGAAAATTTGGGAACCTCGACGTTTCACAACCCCATGGGCCTCCACGGCCTGTTACAGGGATAGCTTTACCTTGCGGTTTCAACTGATAGCAACTGGGAGCAATTTCACGTTAAAACAGTATGTCCTCCAAATACTCTGAATGGACGTACAGATGAAATTGTTACTCCTGTGTGTGGCCGAGCCATAGGTCAAGCGGTTAGGCGTTGGCTTCCCGCAGCGGGGGCCCGGGTTCGATCCCGGGTCTGGTCAAGTTGGATTTTTGGTGGACTAAGTGGCGCTGGGGCAGGTTCTCTCCGACTTCTTCGGTTTCCCCTGCCAATCTTCATTCCAAAAACTGCTCCACAATCACCCTCACCACCTATCATCTGGGGCTGGTACAATAGGCCAGAAGTGGCAGCAGTACAAGGGACTTAGTCCCACCCAACTAGAATTAAAAAAAATACTCCTGTGTGTCCGTTCTGTCCGTCCCATGTAGCTACGAAGCTACTGATAGAATTTCCTGAGCCACTTGAATTCAATCTACACCCTCAAATACAATACTTCTGTCATTCTCTCACTTAAGCCAACGTTTTCAAAGTTTTACGAGCGTTTTCGGTTTTCCGATTGACTTTATATACTTAAATCTCTTGTATTCCATGTATGCTACATACTCACGTCTCGTCCATTTCATCCTCCCTCATGAAATAATTGTTATAAAGTACAAATTATGAATGTTTTCTTTATGTAGTTTTCTCCAGAGACCTGACAGTTTCATCCTCTTAGGGCCAAGTATTCTCCTCAGTACTTTGTCAGCAAGCACTTCGATCTGTGTTCTTGTCTTAATGAGAAAGATCAAGTCTCGAGCCAATTGTAATTTTTTAAACCAAAATAAACGTATTTAAAAAACCTAAAGTATTTCTTAAAGGAGGCGTATACAGAATTTTAGTGGTTGAGACTGTCTTGTGTCCGTTTCCCCTGAGAACTGGTCTTATAACACAGCAGTTCAGTGTAACCCTGCACGTCACTGAGCAGCAGTCGGGCTGTGAATAAATCTCCAGGCAAAAAAGTAAAGTTATTCCTGTGCTTAAAGCCACGGAGGCTTATGGGGAAGTGGTTGTATAGATGGCCTCTTTACCCCCGGGGAAAGAGTCCCCGAAGTCTTTTGAATAGGAGGTTCCCAAAACCGGTATGGACGACGTGAAGAAGAGAAAATTCTTGGCCCTAAAGGGACTCGAACTTCGACCCCTCTCGTCGCTATACCGACTGCGCTATCCAGGCTCCAAATCTCCAGGTACTGTAAGATTTCAGATACATGCAGCAGTTGTTATGCAGATTTCTATCTTCCACGATATAACATCGCGTAGCCCTACCTCTCAGTAACCATATTTCTTTGCTTTGCCCTAGAGATGGAGGTGACATGTTCCTCCGAAACGTCGGTTGACTTTCAACGGACTGTATGGCGTTATATCCCATCGAAGCAGTGTTGAGTTTGAAATTTAATAATCTGATGAAATTTTATTAGAGCCCCGTTCACGTAAATAATTTCCCTGAAGTGTTCACGGCTGCGAAACGAAACGAAACGGCGGGTTCGCGGCACTGGGCTGCTGTGTTATCAACTCTCACACATCCGGGTGCCTAGATACAATAAGACTGCCATGTCATTGTGTGAAGCTTGCGGATTATAGGCGCCACACGTTGTGCTCAGGGTGGGGGCCCGCCTACTATCTTTCAAAACGAGGTCACCTCAGATCATTATTATCAGTATCTTGACATGCAGACGAGGCGCCTCGCCCCTGTGCGGTGTGGAGGTGGATACCTCATGCCCATTTCCACTCCCATTCAGGCCAACACGCGTCTGCAATCTGTAAAAATATTGCTTTTACTTTCCTTACTCATGTATAGCATCTGTATCTATCAGAGGCTTTGTGTGTGTGTCAGGACGGACTATGGGAGTTCATTTGTTTCTGTGTTCTGGATACAGAGGCCCGGTTACGGCTTGGAAGGAACTGGCGATCGAGTAAACAATAAGTGCGATCGAAACTGCGGTGAGACATATTTCAGATGTGTTTTTTGCTGTCTCACTGAAATTGGTATTCACATTGTGTTTAGTGGCTCTTCCAGGCTATTAAGGGCCCAGGCCTCTTGTGCAGGTCCGTCATAATTTTTTTACAGACGGGAGGAATCCTTGGACGAGTGATCAGCTCGTCGCAAGGCCGCTACCTAAACACAGGACAACACAGACACAGAATAAAAGCATACACACACCAAACATACATGCCATGAGTGGGATTCGAACCGACGATCACAGCGTCAGAGCGAGCGAAGACGGTTCATGCCTTAGACTGCGCGGCTACCGTGACCGGTTCGTATTCTATGCGGACACATACATGTTGTTACTAAGCTCATAACACTAACTGCATCAATTACTGTGAAAGCCATAACTTGTTTTACCCATATTTCATTCAATTTCGCCACATAGAAAACTGTTCTGTGTAAAAGTTGCATAATTAAATATCTACAATTTATGTCACATAAAAAGCGGCCTTCGTAGTCTAGGGGAAACGTTCCCACCTCATGACTCAAGGTACTCGGATTCAAACCCGGCGGAGGTCATGGAATTTTTAAGGGCGGAAAAATTCAGGGAACAAGTCCTCCGGGAGGGACTTTAAGCCGTGGGTCCCGTGTCGTAGATTTACGGCACGTAAAAGATGAGCAAAATTAGGCAACAAGTTTCCCGCCCAAGTAGTTTTCACTGCCTCTGGTAGATGGGGGAAATATCAGGTACCAAGGGCCGACCTCGTTGGCTGAACGGGGCTGATAGCACGCACCGGTACCGGTAGGGTATGGGGACAGTATAAATTAAAGGGGGACGCACAATGGACCAATAACTGGTCTAAGTGCATGGGGAAACCAACCCCCTCTAATAATAATAATAATAAT
>NW_019726228.1:211032-224572 GCF_002891405.2 Cryptotermes secundus
GTTGGTTAGGTAACTGCGTATCCAGTTTACATAACCATCAGAAAATCAGAAAATCCAATCCAATAATAATAATAATAATAACATGAAATGTTTTGTGATACCAGTAATTATTGGAGCCACGGGTACAGTCACGAGAGGGTTGAGCAAATATTTGGAACTAATTCCTGGTAAGCAGTCCATAGATTCACTGCAAAAAACAGCTATCCTGGGAACATCACACATACTACGGAAAGTGCTACAGTGCGAAGTTTGAAGCCTGAGTGGTGAGGTGCATCACTGGTTCAAGAAAAGTAATCCCAGGAAATAAACCTGTGACAAGAGTTGATGATGATGATGATGATAATAATAATAATAATAATAATAATAATATGTCACATAAAAGTTTCCTTATGTAGTTCGCTGCTTTTATGGACATCTCACGCCCCGTGCATAGTAAACATTAAATTTGATCGATATGAACCGAAGTTAAATTGTATAGACGCCTAATACCAAATTTCATTGAAATCTGTACAGTATTTTAGGATCTGTAACATCTTTTTTTAATGCTAGTGGGGTGGGACCAAGTCCCTTGTACTGCGGCACTTCTGGCCTATTGTACCAGCCCTAGATGATAGGTGAGGGTGATTGTGGAGCAATTGGTGGAATGAAGATTGGCAGGGGAAACCGAAGTACTCGGAGAAAACCTGCCCCAGCGTCACTTTGTCCACCACAGATCCCACTTGACCAGACCCGGGATCGAACCCGGGCCGCCGGGGTGGGAAGCCAGCGACTACCCCTTGAGCTATGGCGCTGACCATCTGTAACATTAGTATGAAAGGAAATAGATTGTGTTCCAGTTACGTCTTTACTTTATAAACTTCGCACAAGGCACACACAGACCCTCAGACTTAATGCTCATGTAAAGAACAAAATGTTTTTCGACGCCGAGCCGCAGTGTTGCCATGATCTGAACAGGTTGAGACCAGCAACATGCAGGAGAGAAACGCACAAAACATTTTTAGGCGTATATCATTACGAAAAAAAAACATGTAGTACATGTAGGCGTAAGGAGACTGCATATATCAGAGAAGTAGGGTAAGAGGTTATGGGCTGCATTCACCTAGCTCAGCTTAAGTTCCATTAACGGATTCTGCTAATATGGGGAGATTCATAACTCACATAAACTCACACACTATTTCCTTAGAAGGTAAATTACATAGGTCTACTATATTTCCACAGGAGTCGGTATAGCTCAGTCGGTATAGCGACTGGCTACAGGATGGACAACCGAGGGGTCGGAGTTCGAGTCCCAGTATGGTCAAGAATTTTCTCTTCTCCATATCGCCCAGACTGGCTCTGGGGTCCACCCAACCTCCTATTCAATGGGTACCGGGAGATTTTTCCCCACGGGGTAAGGCAGTAGAGGCGTGAAGATGACCACTCGTCTCCAACTGGCGCAGAGTCCAATAAAACTTTGATCTATACGTCCACTACACCATACGCCTTAATGGCGTAGTGCTTAATTAGTTAAGAACCGGCACAAGTTTATACTTAATTACTTCTTCCGTTCTTTTCATACCTTACAGTGTCGAGTTTTTTTTTCTTTTCATTTTGCTAATTTTACAGACGGTAGGACTCCTTGGACGAGTGATCAGTTCATCGCAAGGCCTCTACCTACACACAGGACAACATAAACACAGAATAAACACATACACATACCAAACATCCATGTCTTGATTTGGCATTCGAACCCACGATCCCGGCTTCCAAGCGAGCGAAGACAGTACATGCCTTAGACCGCTCGGCTACCGTGACCGGCAGTGTATAAGAATAATATATAAGAATTCAGTTCGTACCTCACAGGAAACAGATCCGAACCCACGATCCCGGCTTCCGAGCGAGCGAAGATAGTACATGCCTCAGACCGCTCGGCTATCGTTATGGGCCAGGACATCTATGTTTCCACCGCTTCCCGTGACGTTAAGTCGTTTGGTACACAGCTCGACATAGAATACACGTATAAAATATTGGTTCTCTTTCAATAATCATTGAGCACGGTTATTTGAGCGACATCCTTCTGGCTGTTTCTCAACATAAGTCCATTGGAATCTCCTACATACGCTTACTGCCAGGGCGCAGATAGCTGTCAGCCAATATATGCCATAGCATCTGCACACCCTAAAGGTAACGTGGTAACGGTTACATCACACGCGAGACAACCGCTGTGTAAGGCGAGGCAGGATAACGAAACAGGGGCAGTTGACACCAACACTTCACGATCAGAGAGACAAAGTAAACACGACATGACAGGCCGCTAACGGGCTGAGATGGGATAATAACACAGACATGATGGATTTTATGGTTCCGAAGGATTTCACTGCAACGCGTTTCAAAAGAGTTGCTATTCATACAACAACAACAACAACAACAACAACAACTTGACACGAGAATTTAAACACACGTGAAGATCGGAAGAGGAGATATTTCAGAAACTGTAAAATCAACGACAGGAATGATCCCAGAAAACTTGGTAGAACATGTCCAAGAGTTATGATTAGGAAAACGCTTCCTATGGGTTTGTAGAATCAGAATTGATGAAGAACAGAAGATATTCTATAAAGCCCCTAACCTGGTAGCTCACTCATGGAGCTGAGCCCTTCTTGAGAAGCTACCTTCAAGGCCTGTTACAGGTATAGCTTTACCTTTTACCTTACGTCAGATCCGACCGAATTGTAACTAGAATCACTGTAGTTTATACGTAATCATTCATCATTTTGGGTATTTCCTCAACAATAACCTGACGATGGCCTATCTGGGCCGAAACATGCTGTGGATTGACAAACAAACAAACAAACAAACAAACAAACGCCTCCTTTTCTGTTTGTGGCTGCGACAATTTTAAAGAGTAAGTCGGAAGACAGGAGAGGAGTGCACAGTACTGAACTGAGGTGGCTGGATGATGTAGAGGATGATTTGCAAGAGCCGAATGTGAAGATGCGCGAGGCAAATGCGCAGCTGACATGAATGGAGACCGAGGTTAAAGGAGAGCCATAGAGCCAAGTGGTAATTAAATAGGAAAGTTATTTCCTATCATATAAAAATCTATTCTTCTGGGTACATAAAATGTGATAATTAGTATATGAAATATATCTGCCTTGTAAATAAACAGTGGTGATCTTATTTTGAGATATACTCTATCCTAGAATACTGATTTTTTTTTCGCAATACAACATTTTAAAGAGTTATAAAATCAGAATGGAAAAGTACAATTTCTTATTTTAAAAAGATGTAAGACATATTTCGAGTTTCAAACACTGCGACAGTACGGCTGTTTAAGATAGAACCAACATAATCTTCAATAAGAACCCATGATTATTCAGAATTAAGAGAAGCAACTGGTAATCTCCTTGATCTTGTTTTCGAAGAGAGGTCAGGGAAATATGAGGAAAACCCACAGTTAATTTAAAATTGGCGGATGATAATTATCAAGAGTGGGAATAGGGCAATTATAAATAGAAGCACATATGTCGCTGATATCTGTAAAGACAGGACTGAGTAATGTAATATAATGTAACGCAACGGATTGTTTACCAAGAATCTGTCTCTGCGGGAACATGTTTACCCAGCCGTTGCCTAGCAATGGACGTCGCCTCTGACTTCACTATTCCGGCTTTCGGAAGTCATGTCACAATATTTGCTCGATAGTGATATGTGCTTCAATTATCTTTTAAAGAACATCCACATATTTATATAAATTTTAAATTAAATTCAACTGCTATTTATTTACGTGAAAACTTAACAGCCCAAAGGCCAATTATAAACTGAGCACGAATGAAGAAAAACGTAACACATATGAATAAAATCCAAATACGACGCCAGAATGATAATGAAAAATAAGGATATTTCCTTTATTTATTGTAACTGACACTAGTAAAATAACCAGATGTTTCATCAATGCCCGATACTGGTCACGATCCTAAGCAATTTGAATCCATTTCATATACTCACAATCCATTATATTTTAATCGCATCCGTCCTTAATCTCAGTTCAAACCTCTTATGCTGCTCTTTTCTAAGGTGGAGCACATCTCATTTTCAAAATGGCGTTTAATTAACTAAGCACTACACCATGAATATGTATGGGGAGTGGAGGTACGAAGCCACATTTTCTTGACCTCAGCACTAGTTCCAGGTGAGTGGTCAGCTTCATGCCTCGGCCGCTTTACCCCCGAGGAAATTGCGCACGGTACCCTTTGGATAGGAGGTTGGGTCGACCGCAGAGCTTGTCTGAACGACGTGGAGAAGAGAGAATTCTAGACCCTACCGGAACTCGAACTCCGACCGCTCCATCGTCCAACCAATAGCCGGTCGCTATACCGACTGCGCTATCCCCGATCCTAAGAAAATCCTCGTAGAAATACGTACGATTTTACATAAAAGAACTTCTTACATCTTTTAAAACCTCTCATAATATAGAAAAATGTAATGTAGGTCGTGCACTTTTATGTTTTTGAAATTAGTAGTACGTATGAACCAGAACATCCAATTGGGAATTTCAGAGGTTTTTACTTGCTGAAAATTTTGGTTCATAGGCAGAGAAGAATGGCTGCAGGTCTCTCTCTGTGTTATTGTAAGCGTCCTTCCCTTAAGCAGAATCTTGTGCTGCGGCTTGCAGAGAGAGGTTTGAGTTTTGTCACACCTGTTCGGGGGCAGGTCAGGTCTGGATTTTGCAATAAAGTGACACCACAGCGAGGCCTGCACCTGCTCCTGTCCCTCTGCCCGTGTTTACATACCTCTGTTTTCCTCTGTTAATGCTTCACCTTTCGAAATGACAGGTCAAGATTTTCTTTCGTGGATTTGAAGGTCGGATGCTACTAGATTCGGCTAACGAATTCAGGATGGTGCTTGTGTGATTCTCTTTTCTAAGGCTCTATCTATATATGGCTCTACAGCCCTTTGGATCTTGGCAGATTTTTCAGCTTCTTAATCCTATACACAGTTGTTAGGACTCCTTGGACGGGGGATCAGCCCGCCGCAAGGCCGCTATATACACACAGAACAACACAAACATAGAATAAACGCACACAGACGTCCATGTCTCGAGTTTGATTCGAACTCACGATCCCAGTGTTCGTGTAAGTGAAGACGATTCATGTCTTTGACAGCGCGACCACTGTGATAGGATTTTTAAAAGATTCACTGAAAAAAATGGTAAGGAATATAACATATTAGTAACGGTAAAGTTGTCCCTGTTCATGTACTGTCTTGGCTCGCTTGGAAACCGGGGTCGTGTGTTCGAATCCTACTCAGGGCATGGATGTTTAGTTTGTGTGTACGCGTTTTTCTGTGTTTGTGTACAGGTAGAGGCCTTGCGACGAGCTGATCACCCGCCCAAAGTGTCCTACCGAATGTGTAAGATCTAGAAAAACCGAAGTGAACGGAGAAGTTCATGGAGGTAGGTCTAGGCCCACTGGGGCTGTAGTGCCAAGGAGGAAAAAAAAAGTCCCTGTGCTCAACTAATTAAGCACTACACTATTAAGGTGTATGAGGGAGTGGATGTATAGATCCACATTTTCTTTACCTCGGCACTAGTGGGAGGTGAGTGGTCAGCTTCACGCCCCGGTCGCTTTACCCCCGGGGAAAGAGCCTCTACTACCCATCGGATAAGTTGGGTGGACCCCAGACGACATAGAGAAGTAAAAATTCTTGACCCTACCAGGACTCGAACTCTGACACATCGGTTGTTCAGCCGGTAGCCAGTCTCTATACCGACCGAGCTATCCCGATTCTTCTTCTCACAATATTAATTTAAATCATCAGAAAACTTACGAAATAAAATAAAATATAAAATTAGAAAAACTTTTTAAGTGTTATAGTCCAGTTCGTAAATTTGACACAAAATCAATATAGCCACTAAAATTATAAGAAGAAATCAGTCTTCTGGGATTTGGCACCGTGTATATGTGGTGTTAACCGACGTTTCGGAGGAACGTATCGCCCCCATCTTCAGGGTAGAAGAAAAAGTATAAGAATTCTGCAAGCGACAACACCGTGAGAAACGGTAAAGCAGACTGCTCCTCCGAAACGTCGGTTAACACCACATATACACGGTGCCAAATCCCAGAAGACTGCTTTCTTCATAGTCACCGCCGTGAAAGCCTCAAATCTTACAAAATTATAAGAGTTTAGTGATAGCAGAAGCTGGAAGATAGGGCGTCTTCACGGCAAGGAACTGAACAGACGCGTCCGCTGCAGCTGTTCTGACTGCACAAATGATTCAAAGCAGCTATGAACATAGGGCTAGCGCTTTTTCAGTTGATTTCACTTCAAGAAGCGTTCAGCTTTGAATGAAGAAATGTGAACCTCAGACAGGAAACGCATGCGCATTCGAGCTGCCTGGACGAAAAACGGAAGCGACGTGTTTTCAGTTCTAAACAGAGTCATAATGGTTACCAGATATCAACATAAGTTAATTTAAAATGTCGTTAAAAAGAATTTCTTGTATTCTATACGAGTACCTAAGAAATTGACTGCGTGATTAGATAAATAATTAACTTACTCCATAGGAGAGGAGTTCTTTTTCATAAACTGGCAAACAATCGCTGAGCTGGTCAAGAAATTTCCAGCATTTTATGGGACCAGAAATTCCAGTACCGTATTCACAAAAGTTCGGTTTCGTCCTACTTTTAATAAAATAAAATTAATCTACACGCACACTTGCTATATTTCTGTGAGATCTCTTTCAATATTGTGACATGACGCCCGAAATCCGGAATAGTGAAATCAGAGGAGATATTCATTGCTAGGCAACGACTAGGTAAACACATTCCCGAGGCAACGAATACGCAAGCAACAATCGAGTAACTTCCGTTGCTGTGAAACGGCGCAGTAAACACGCCTTCCCAACAACAGAGAGTTTGTGTTTTGTGCGTGGTCCGTGCAAGGTGGTTATAAAGAAGAGTTCCGAAGCTGGCAGCAGCAACAGAAACAGTGAAGAGTCGAGTTTGGAGACGCCAGCCTGCCGGGACATGAGCTTGGGAGCACAGCAATTGAACTGAGTTCACAGTTGCAGAATAATGGCAAGTAGGGAATAAGGCTGTGAACAGAAGACTTCATGTGTGTTTTGAAGTTATAGTGAGACTATTAAAAAGGCGTTTCCAGGATACGACAAGTGACGGCTGGGAACCTTAGTGCGTAACGGTGAACTGTGAATTTTGTAGAATAACGATAGCGCTATACAGCCTGTAGTTGAGTGGCGTGTATAAGGTGTCACTAAATCCAATCATTCAATCCATTATCCTTCTATATATCACGCACATCCTAAACTGTGACAATATTATTAACATCCCGTCTATCAGTGTCTCCGATGTTGTGGTGAGTTTTCCAATCAAAAGTTTGTATGCATTTTTTTATCTTCCCCATGTCGTCAGTAATTATAGTACCGTTAGACAGAAGTGTGGTCCCGCTTCTTGAAAACGATACCTCATACAATTATATCACTGTGAATTTGACATAAGACATTCATAAAATAATTCAAATTTCTGACTGAATGGAACCAGTTAGGGGGCACAGGAAGGGCGCATCCTATTACACACAACTTGGATTAGAGTGACAATAATATTGAGCGCACACGATTTCCACGCAGCAAGAACACACAGCAATTGTGAAGAAGGCATCTGGTGGTATAGTTTAACGTGCAATTGTTTTCTTTTGTAACGCGCTTAGGCAGGAAGAGGGTTGGTTCCACATAACGGACACATGTACACATATGACGAAAATATTCCAACTTCTGATAGGGGATGGGTGGGTTTATAATGTGCGAAGGAATCTGCAGTAACTGGCGCGTGGTAAAATCTGCTATCTCGAATCCCTATTGGTTCGCGATGACAGAAAGAGAGAGGCAGAAGAGAGCACAGCTTTCAGCAGGAGGAGAGGAGTTGAACAGGAACAAATATAGTGATTGTGGGGGGGAGGTGGAGGAAAAAGAGCTGCCGACATGCTGGCCGCCAGGAGGAGGCGCTCTTATGTATTAAATGCAGTGGATGTGCTTTACAGAGAGGAAGGAAAATAATGGGCGAAAGGGAGGAAGCACCAGCCGGAGACGGAAAAGGGCGGCAGAGGCACACCTGCCACTGGGCCAGTGCGCGTGCGCCCAGAGAACCTGGATGTGCAGACGAGGCCTTGCAGCCTGAATCTATCTATAGCTGCCTACCGAGTGGCGCGCGTCATGGGTCAACCCCTCTTGGGTTCTGCAAACATGGCCCTCACCAGGTGCTGAAAACCGTAACAGGCAGATCATCTCTTCGTGTAACTATTCATCTAAATAACCTATATACTAGCTAATTGACTAGATAACAAATTAATTAATTGACTAACTCCATGGAGCTAAACCTTTATTGAGAAGCCGCTAGTTATTAAAGATTTTTCCAATATTATATGGAAACCGAAGTTTCATTACCTTCTTCACAACAGCCCTCCACCGGATCCCTATCATGAACCAGATCAATCCTGTCCACACCACCCCATCATACCTCTCTAAGATATACAATAATATTATTCTCCCACCTATGCCTAGGTCTTCCTGCTGGTCTCTTTCTTTCTGGTTCTCCCACCAGCAATTACTCATAAGGCCACCAGCTATTTTTACAACTAAAATAAACTTCTTATTGAGAAATACGTGTATTTTCTAGTTTTCTGATGAAATTTCCCCTTATCCTCTGCAGATTCACTGACAGCTTTCAAAAGGGTACTTTTCCACACCCTTCTCTCTTCCGAAACATCCCTATCATGGTCTCTGTAGGATTAGGTTTTAAGACCTGTTCCTACGAATCCTAAGATGCTCTTGGCGTCTCATCGCCTTGAAGTCGTTGTAAGTCCCGTCATCCTCTTTGTCAGTAACGGGATACCAACTGTAGATGTTAGCCATTTTCCTTTGTTTTCATAGGATTATACTTGTGTTGGTATCCTAGCATCTCTCGGGCTATATTCTTAACATTCAACCTTTCTGTTACTTCTGAATCTATTGTAACGAAGCTAAGTGATCACATGAAAATCATATTTGTGTTACCCCTAATTTGGGGGAAACTTTTGATTCAGAAAGATATCACTATGGGAATTCAGTGTCCCTCATGATAAAAAATGAGATAGCCCTGGCAATCCTCTTTGCCAAACGGAAGGCTGAACCTGCGCTACGCACTAGCGAAACTTCGCAACTCTACAGATTGATCTAAATTACTGTCGGGGTTTCTGTGGACTATAAATGGAAATCCCGACAATAATTTAAAATCACTCTTTATATTTATAATCATATTGTATTTCCTCTGCAGACAAGAGAACGCACGAAGTCGACTGAGAGCCGACAAATAAAAAATGATGGAAAGAGACATTATTCTGAGAGTAATTACGTGTATTAAACTGAAGAAGTATTTAGCGCTAGTAATGATACTCAGTGCCGGTCACGGTAGCCTAGCGGTCTAAGGCATATACTGTCTTCGCTCGCTTGGAAACGGGGATCGTGGGTTCTAATCCCACTCAGAGCATGGATGTTTAGTGTGTGTGCGTTTTTCTGTGTTTATGTACAGGTAGAGGCCTTGCGACGAGCTGATCACCCGCCCAAGGAGTCCTACCGAATGTATAAGATCTAGAAAAACCGAAGTGAACGGAGAAGTTCATGGAGGTAGGCCTAGGCCCACTGGGGCTGTAGTGCCAAGGAAAAAAAATGATAGTACAGAAATATTGTGTCAAGTACAGTGATTCCCCTATCCACAGACTTTCAACTAATATGCTTTCGACGTAACAGATCTGAAGAATTACAAACGTAATTTCAGCAAGCGTTAAACCTTAAAATCTCTTCGCAATGGGAGCACTGAAATCGTGTCGAGGTCTCCAGGCCTCCTGACCTTCCGCCCCACCTACACCCTTTACTTTAGAAGTTTAACCTGCCACGTAAATGGTATTCAGACTATAGAGTAACGAATGGTAAGATGGCTGGTCACTAAAAAACTGGAAAGGATTAGGAAGGAAGAGTTAGTGGCATTATCGGGGTATTATCCCAGCAATTGCCTGGATGGCCTGCAGAAAGCCACGTTAGGATACCTGATGTTCCAGCCTAGAGTTCAACACAGTACCTCCCGAATTCAACAGTAGAGCGTTACTGCTGCACCAGTCTATTCGGTTTGTGGTCTGCTGTGTGTTCATATCGTATTCCTGTCGCAGTCAGAGTATTTGTCACTTCGCAGTTCTAATGCGTGCATGTATGTATATATGTATATACTACTACAGTCGATAAGTTCGAGGAATGACCGCAAAGCCAATTTCCTGCCAATATGTTTCGGCAATGTTTCCGACAGCTACATCAACGTTGGCAGACTTGCATAGCGGCCTATGGCAACAATTTTGAGGGCTGATGTGGATCTGTGTAAGTGTATGCTAATATCTTGTAATATAATGCAATGAAACCACAGTCCACGAATTTAATGACTCTACCACGTATTTATATATATGGTTATATATATGTATGTATATACACTTATGAATGTATATATGTGTGTGTGTGTGTGTGTATGTATGTATGAATGACAGAGGATGTTTATGTATGTATGTATAACACCGCCTCTGTGGTCTAGCGGTCAGAGTTCCTGGCTACAGATCCAGAGGTCCGGGTTCGATTCTTGGCGCTACCAGATTTTTTCTGTGAGGTGTGGGTCTGGAACGGGGTCCACTCAGCCTCGTGAGGATAATTGAGGAGCTATTTCAAGGAAATAGCTGCTCCGGTCTAGAAAACCGAAATTAACGGCTGTGGGGATTCGTTGCGCTGACCACGTGACACCCTCTAACCGCTAAAGTTGGCACTAACTTCGCTGACAAGCGGCGGTCGCTCGGTCGGTATAGTTCGCTTGCGGACTAAAGTTACGGAGTTTTTTTATGTATGTGTATAGGTATGAACGCATGAAAGTATGAAACTATGTATGTATGAATGTATATGTTTGTGTATATATGTATGTATGTTTTTGTGCGTGGTTTATTTAATTACTTTCTCAGTGGCTCAGAGTAAATGCAGTAAATAAGCACGGGGAGGACGAAGAGGGAAGCAATTTCAGCCTAATTAAAATTTTACCAAGAACTTTGCCCGAAGGGACTGAGGAAAATTATGGTTAATGTCAGAATCGCCGGTATCTGGGTTCTGTAGTTCTTTGTAAATAAAACTGGTTCCTTCCATACACTTCTCCATTAACATTTCAACTCATTATGACATACAGCAGACATAGGCCTGGGGCTCACAATGCTTGCTACCTGCTTTACACTGGTTTCTTGCTTGGCTTACTCTTCAATCCTGAAGAAGGAAGCGACATGTTCCTTCGAAATCTCGGTTGACATTCAACAGACTACACGTCGTTATATCCTACAAGAAAGAAGACTTCACATAGAGGCCTATGCTAGCTAAACATACATTAATGATATCAGTAACTTAAGAGCGCTATCTGATGGAATATGACGCCGTATAGTCTGGTATAGGTTTATCGACCTTTCGGAGAAGCGTACTGCTTCCACCTTCAGCCTCAGCTTGATGGCTGTTTGTTGTTTATTTGGTTCATTCGTGGATCCTTATAGACGAACTTACACTAAATTATGAGGCATAAGACAATACACTTTACAATGACCGCTGTGAGAACCTAATATCTAACGTGTCTCAGGGTGCTGGACACACAGAGCTCGTTTACTCCGCATCTTCCGAAATCTTAAACACTGACACAGGCTGGCAAGTTGGAAGGAAATCTTACGTATTGTCACAATGAGGTGTGCATTCTGTCTACAAATCACAACGGCGGGTCATCAGGCCGGAGTTTGATCGGAGAACCAGCGGACGAGGTGGCAGCTGTCGTGTCTTGTCAGGTGTGTTCATGCTTTGGACGTGGCTGTATCAATAATAGGTGTAGGGGCGCTCCAAGATCGGGGTCCTTGCATGGGCGGTTTCTCCTCTCTTTTGTGTTCTAGGGCATGCAAGCTTTTGCGCTTTCGATGCGCAACTTGAACCAGCAACATTGGTGAAAAACCTGTCACAACTACTGGTGTTGCATCCTAGCCATTCACCGGAGGTATACAGCAGGGGTGACCAATTTCTGTGATGTGGATTTTCCGATATAACATGCTTATATTGCGCATAGCATGAGCCATGTTACGTGACTTCTCAGGAGAATTTAATTTCTACCATATCTGCAATTGATCTACTAGCAATATAACTACTTTTCTTTTTCAGAATTGGATTTTGTGGACAGGAAGTAAAAATAAATAAATTTGTAAGCATACTTTATATTATGAAGATTCTATCATATAAGCCCCTCAATAAAAAGTAATGCGTTTCCAATTAATTTTGTCTAAAATTCAAATTTTCATATAATCTCCTCATTTCTGTATATGGTGAGTTCAAGCCTTCTAAACACAGAAGATTCCTTCGGTTATTCGGCATAGCCAGTCAAGGTGCTATTCACAGTGTTGTGTTGCGTTTAATTAGTTTAAAAATCAATCGCCTTTCCGTTTACTTAATTGGGAATTTATTTCTTTACGTAATAATTATGCACACTATCTTCTTTACTGTACTTTACTTACTTACTCATGGAGCTGAGCCCTTCTGGAGGAGCCGCCAATTCTGCAGCTACTCAAGAATTTCCCAGCAATTTATGGAACCAGAAGGTTCATTACCGTGTTCACAAGAGCCCTCCACTGGTCCCTATCCTGAGCCAGATCTATCCAATCCATACATCCCATCCTCTCTCTCTCTAAGATCCATTCTAGTATTGTCCACCCATCTACGCCTTGGTNTTGTGTTCTAGGGCATGCAAGCTTTTGCGCTTTCGATGCGCAACTTGAACCAGCAACATTGGTGAAAAACCTGTCACAACTACTGGTGTTGCATCCTAGCCATTCACCGGAGGTATACAGCAGGGGTGACCAATTTCTGTGATGTGGATTTTCCGATATAACATGCTTATATTGCGTATAGCATGAGCCATGTTACGTGACTTCTCAGGAGAATTTAATTTCTACCATATCTGCAATTGATCTACTAGCAATATAACTACTTTTCTTTTTCAGACTTGGATTTTGTGGACAGGAAGTAAAAATAAATAAATTTGTAAGCATACTTTATATTATGAAGATTCTATCATATAAGCCCCTCAATAAAAAGTAATGCGTTTCCAATTAATTTTGTCTAAAATTCAAATTTTCATATAATCTCCTCATTTCTGTATATGGTGAGTTCAAGCCTTCTAAACACAGAAGATTCCTTCGGTTATTCGGCATAGCCAGTCAAGGTGCTATTCACAGTGTTGTGTTGCGTTTAATTAGTTTAAAAATCAATCGCCTTTCCGTTTACTTAATTGGGAATTTATTTCTTTACGTAATAATTATGCACACTATCTTCTTTACTGTACTTTACTTACTTACTCATGGAGTTGAGCCCTTCTGGAGGAGCCGCCAATTCTGCAGCTACTCAAGAATTTCCCAGCAATTTATGGAACCCGGAGGTTCATTACCGTGTTCACAAGAGCCTTCCACTGGT
>NW_019726228.1:224799-246083 GCF_002891405.2 Cryptotermes secundus
CATCCTCCTTGACTTGATCATTCTAATTATACTCGGAGAAGAGCACAAGTTATGAAGCTCCTCATTATGCAGTTTTCTCCAACCTCCTGTCACTTCATCTCTCTTCGGTCCAAATATTCTCCTCAACATTCTGTTATCTTCTTTACTGTAGAATAACTATTCATCAACCTGTTTTCATACGTATACTGGACTTCCATTAAACTATACTGTTTAAATATTATCCCATCTCCTTGTTAATCCGATCTCCTATCCGTCCTGTGTAGGTCGGATAATCGGGTCTCTTCATTCATTCATTTTCCTGTTGCTCCCACTTGGAGCGCAGGGCATCTGTGAAACGCCTCGTTTCACTTCAGTTTCTTAATGTAAGACAGACGGCAGGCCTCCTTGGACGTGGGATCAGCCCGTCGAAGGCCGCTACCTGCACAGGACAACACAAGCACACAATAAACGTAGATAACTATCCATGCCCTCAGTGAGATTCGAACTCACGGCACCATTGTTTGAGCGGACGAAGAAAGTACGTCTTAAACCGCGCGGCTATTGTAATCGGCAATGGGGACCCTACTGCAGTACACTGATTTGAACACTGACAATATAAACCAGGAATTAATATAATTGTTTACGGAATATAATTATGTTGCTTAGTTATACATGTCTTCCTTAATATGCAAATACTTGAATTATTTTCCCGTAAAAATTTATTCAAACTGTAAGTGCGGGTTCGATCCCGGGTCTGGTCAAGTGTGATTTGTGGTGGACAAAGTGGCGCTGGGGCAAGTTTTCTCGGAGTACTTCGGTTTCACCTGCCAATCTTCATTCCACCAATTGCTCCACAATCACCCTCACCTATCATCTTGGGCTGGTACGATAGGCCAGAAGTGGCCTCAGTACAAGGGACTTAGTCCCACCCCACTAGCAATAAAATAAAATAAAAACTTGTAAGTGTGTATATATATATATACGAGTATATAATTACGAATATATTATTTACAATTTTAAGTATAATATATATACGCGAAAATTGAGTCTATTTAACCGACTTTCGTTAAAATAAACTGATATTATGAGCTAGCCTCACTTACGTAAACTCAGGCTTTAGAAATATTTACAGCGAAAATCATAAACTGCATGAGAATTCATTTATACACAACACCAAATATACTTATTTTTTAATTTAATTTTGTTTTTCTTCTCTTTCTGAAAGGCTACAAGAGAGCCACATGTGGCTAGCGAGGGAAAGTTTGTTTTCCATGTGTATATACTACCCACCTTCCAGCAAGTTTAATCTGACCAACACTGGGGTGCCCCTCTCCCCCTTCCAGAGCGTGATGCAACTTACCGGTTGGGACAAGGCAAAAATCACGATTATTATTCTTCCAGCTGCTCGCCATACAATGAAAAGCTTTCCGACCTTCCATCCGAAATATAATCACGGGGCTCTGGTTACATACGGATACAGAAATATGAATAGCAGGCCTCAAGTTAGCGGGACATTTCTTATGCTCATGTGAGACCTAGGCATTCAAACTCTTTACTCTTTCGGAAGACGAAAAACTTGAGCGAAATCAAAATGTTTTATCTGAGTGCTATGTTCTTAACACTCAATATATATATATATATACACACACACATACACCCCGTCAGCAAAACCCTGTGTATCTGTCTGTAGCTCTAGTGCCCTTTGTTGGACCTTGGACGTTTTTTAGTTTCTTGATCTTTTACCCAGTTTGTAGGATTCCTTGGGCGGGGGATCAGCCCGTCGTAAGGTCGCTACCTACACACAGAACTACACAAACACAGACATTCATGCCTTAGACGAGGCGGCCATTGTGATCGGTGGAGATGAATTCTTTGTCAGTTAAACTTCATATGAGGAATGTATTGTGTAGTTTATTTATTTATTAATTTACTTATTTATAGACGCCATTGTTTCCTGACGGCGCTCTAAGGAACTGCCACTACATTACGCGCGGTCACATGTCTGCTGTATGTCTGAGACATACCTCTAGATCGAGTATCTCGCAGGACACAGACCAATCTGAATGAGGATTTCATGGTTTTACTCAGTCACCACAGATCGTTGCAGAGCTGTCACCTCAGTTTTCCATTCCGAAAGTTACAGCTTTCATTATCAAACCTGAGGTTAATTGTCCTTACAGATTTTGATGGTTTTGCTCAGTACAAACAGTAGAAAACTGAGGTGATAACTACTCGCCAGTCCATTGGCGCGCTGACTGTTGCCTAGCAACTACTGTTGAGTGCGCTTATGCGAGACGTTTATCGCGCCGTTGCCTAGCTATAAATCTTATTAAAAAAAGTAAAGCTATCGCTGTGCCAGGCCGTGAAAACCCGTAGTGTGGTGAGACGTTGAGGGTCCTATATGTCAGCCTTACGCGCTGGCCGCGCTTTACTCCCCAGGAAAATTATTTAATTAATTCTTGATACTCGTTTCTGTTAGAGGCTGAGTCGACCCCAGGGCCATAGTGCGGCTGGAAGGATTAGGTCAATTGAAAAACATTCAATGACCTCAAAGGGATTCGATCCCGCGACCTTCCGGCTTGTAGCATAGTGCCTCAACCAACTATGCTATCGCGTGCCCCGACTATAAATCTTATACGTTACAATATTCTCGAATGTGACGCCGTAGACTGAAGCATCAAATCTCAGAAGATAGTAACCTTAGTGACATTTTTTTTTTGCTCCTGAATTGGATCGAGATCATAAATGGCTCATGTGTTATCGGTTACTTATGTCTGGTTAAACAGAATAATTTCTGGTCTGCATTATCTCAATAGAAAGAAGGAATATGACTGACATGCTCATAATATAATATGACCAGCCCAAGTATCAGAAATACTTCTCGAGGAAACAGCTGCACTGGTACTTAAAGTTCTTCCTGGGCCCTCAGACACGCCCCTGTCTCTTTGCTGACTTCTCGAAATATCCCTGTAATACGAGTGCCCAAAGATTCCTCACCCCACTTAAACGACTTCCTCTTGGAAATGCACGCCCTACAATCAAACGAAAGAACAATTCACAAAAATATAACGTGCAAGATGAAGTATCCAGGTGCGGTAGTTTCTGTAGTACAGCCTCAAGCTCCGTTCAGATCTCAAGTAGAATTCTGATATTACTTTATCTGAGCCTAATGTTAATGTGGATATGCCACACAAGTTTTGGGGTCATGTTAACGGTTGGAGGTTCGTGATTTTCTTTACAGCTGGCTGATAGGACAACTGACGTATGGGTACATGGCAATGCTTTTACGCGTGTCAGACACACATATGCTGTCAATCACACAAGGAATAGCAGACACTAAAACACAGCACTGAATATAGGAAGACTTATCAAAGTCTCATTTACATACTGATATGTATCGAGAAATATGATATATTTAACAGAAGCGTTGTAACATACGTAGTACATGCCAAAGTTGAATGGTCCTAAGCGTTCCGTAACATATACTCACTCAAACTATAATGCAGGGCTTCTGCACATTGAAATATTCGCAAAAATACATTATTTATACGTTTATACTCATATTTAAGCAATTAAAATAATGAGAGGCACAACTGGGAGGAAGGAAACTGGAATCAAAGGAAAAAACAATAGGCAGATTTACATCTCTCATGTCCTAGAAGCCGGAAGGTCGCAGGTTCAAGTCTGATGAGGTCATTGGATTTTTTTCAGTTGACCTAATCCTTCCAGCCGCACTAGGCCCTGGGGTTCACTCAGCCTCTAACAGAAATGAGTACCAGGAATTAATTAAATAATTTTCCTGGGGAG
Source organism: Cryptotermes secundus (assembly GCF_002891405.2). Lineage (NCBI taxonomy): Eukaryota > Metazoa > Arthropoda > Insecta > Blattodea > Kalotermitidae > Cryptotermes > Cryptotermes secundus. Next base: position 228,586 of record NW_019726228.1, read on the forward strand.
TAAAGCGCGGCCGGCCCGTAAGGCTGACAATCTTACCCCCATCTTTGAGCTGATTCTCTAGGTAGTGTGGGACCCTCAACGTCTCACAACCCTATGGGCCTTCACGGCCTGGTACAGGGATAGCTTTACTTTTTTATGTCCTGACGTCACATAAACTCACCTAGATGGTAGATGGAAAAAGAGAGTTATTTCAACTTTTCATTCTTTCTGGTCTCTCCGTAAAAAACAATATATTCCCCTCGTATTTTTAATTATTTCAGTACGAAGGCCTCTAGAGCCTCTGAGTACAGTTGTTCAGTTGGTTGAAAGCGGACGTTAAAAATATTGTGACGTGCTGACACATTGCTAGGCAACGACTTGGTAAACACATTCCCTTGGGTGTCAATGCGCGCAACAGGACGTCTATTGCTAGGAAAAGTAACAATAAACACTCCTAAATTAATACGGGGCAACAGAACACAGTGTTTTCCAAGGGGTCCGCCCCGAGGCTATATAACGAGAAATTCCAAAAGAGTAGAGAGTTGTTATCGAGAATTGGGTCGAGTTCGAGAGATGACAGTTGAAGGTGATTGATAAGAAATGGCAAGAAATAAATTAGACTGTGCAGATAAGACTTCATGTGTGATTTGAAGTTACAGTGAGACGATTATAAATCCGTTGCCAGGATACGACTAGTGAAGACTGAGAACCCTAGTGCGTGTGTAACGGTGAACTGTAAAATGTGCTGTATTGCCTATAGTCCAGAGTTGTGTGAATATGATGTCAATAAATCCAATCACCCAATCCAAACCCCGTCATATAAGTCACGCAACACCCTCTACATGTGACAATATATATAATTCATGTACATATGAGATATTAGGACAATTATGAAACATAAATGAAGTATCTGGAAGGAGGTTTTCACTAAAAGGCATTCTGCTAGAAACTGCTTACTACACGGCGAAAGTCTTTTCGTGAAAATTTCGTCACCCTGTACATAGAAGCTCTCCATTGAAACTTATCCTTTATCAGTTTTATGTGTTGCCAATTATATCGTCCACATCTGACACCTTTTGTGACATTTCGTAACACGCTAGTCTTTTAAGCTGAGGAAGGGAGGAAGTACTATCCTACATTGCGTATTCTATTACGTATCACAAGCTGAACTGGAGAACAGTAGGGCTGACCCTTGTTGAATGCCTATAAACATATTCGCAGCTACCCTCGTATCTGGAGGTTACCTCCATCAACAGCTCACGGGCTGACAGGGACGCTCCTGAAATTGTTACGAAGAATTTAGTAAGCTAAAATCTGAACATGAAGACGAATGGTTCCGGAGAGGAAATTTCACAGGTTGGGTGTATAACCGTAGGATCATTTGAACGTCTGAATTCGGGTCTGCTTGTTACCTCTCTCCTCTCGACTGCAGTAGAGAAACGTAAATATTCGAGCATACAAAACTATTATTTTGTCCCTAGTTTTGTATGGAGGGTGAAAACTGACCTCTCGGAAGAACCCTGACTGAGGATATGTGAGAGCAGTGTGCTGAGGAGAATATTTGGATTTCAACGGATGAAATAATACGAGGCTACAGAACACTGCATAATGAAGAGTTCCATACATTGCACTCTTCGCCCCCCAAAAAATAAAAATTATCAGATCACGGAGGATGAGATGAGCAGGGCATGTAGAAATCAAAGGAGGGAATAGGGGCTCATGTAGGCTTTCATAAGAAACCTTGAAAGAAAGAGATCATTATGAAAACTTATACACACATAGGAGGGTAATATTAAAATGGATCTTAGCGAAATAGTATGGGTGTTGTGAACTAGATTCATTTGCCTCATGTTAGAGAGTGATGACTTGCTTTTGCGAATACGGAAATGAATCTCCGGTTTTCATAAAATGCTGAAAATTTGAGTGACTGAGTAACTGTTAGCTTCTCAAGCATTCAGCTCAATGGAGTAAACTGGTTATTTAGTTAGTCTGTTAGTAGGTTTGTGAAAATGGTTCATTTACTACAGGCCTACAAACAACAAACTGGAAATTGTATATTATCTTGTGTAGTATTCATGTACACAACATGTCGGAGTTTGGCTTCAATCCAGTCTTGAAGTGATTGGTTTAGATTGTAGATCAAGTGACAGATTTGTGAGCAATCCTTATTTTGAACTTAGATGCGACAGTAATGTTGCGATCCAGTACTGGTTAGTAATGTAACCCACGCGCCACCGCCTTGGCGGTTAAAGCAAAGCTGAACGTTAACAGAAGCTTGACAGTCGACGTTGCAGAAGACTACCAAAACGTCTCTGTTTCAAACATATCTCACATGCAGAATAATTTACAACATAATATAAACACATAAGGCGCACAAACTGGCTAATTTAGTTGCTGTGTAACCTGTTAACAGATATGTTTTTTTTTTTTCAAAATTACCCAAGATTCACAGCCACCTGTGAGCTGATTGTGTAGAAAATGTGGGAGTCTCGCCGAATCACAACCCTATGGGCCTCCATGGTCTCTTACAGGGGTAGCTTTTACCTATTATTATTATTATTATTATTATTATTATTGGAGGGGGTGGGTTTCCCCATGCACCGCGACAAGTTGTTGATCTATTGTACGTCCCCTTTTGATATTCTACCAGTCTCCATACCCTACCGGTACTGGTGCGTGCTATCAGCCCCGTTGAGCCAACGAGGTCGGCCCTCGGTACCTTGATACTTCCCCCATCTACCAGAGGCATTGGAAACTACTTTGGGCGGGAAACTTGTAGCCTAATTTAGCTCAGAGGTCTCCTAGATACATGAGGTTCTTTTACGTGCCGTAAATCTACGACACGGGACCCTCCTCCCGGAGGACTTGTTCCCTGAATTTTCTGCCCTTAAAAATTTGACGACCACCGCCGAGTTTGAACCCGCGTACCTTGAGTCATGAGGTGGGATCGTTACCCCTAGACTACGGAGGCCGCTACCTTTTACCTAAGTCTTACTTGTTGTACCCAAAGAAAATTCGGTATAGCGTACCTTCGGCAAACGTAGTTTTTAACTATGAGTTCAATCATGGAACGAGAGCCGGTGCGTGTGAAAGGTGCAAAATATGGGCGTGCATCATACATTAGTTTGGTCATCAGGCATTAAGGGGTCCAAGCCCTGGCATAAAGGGTGCCTTGGGGGGCAATCACTCATTATACAACCTCTCCATCCGGCCAGACACCCGAACAAACGACTTGATAAACTCCATGGTATCTGGCACCTGGTCTGGTGTTCTGCACTGGGGAAATGGTAGTTATGAGGTTATGTAAAATGGATTGGAGGATAGAAGGTACTGAAGAGAATTGTTCCCAAGCATATGCATGTTTGAGATATGGGGATCACAACCATGTTTTTTTTTCTTTTTATTAATCTACCTCTGTATTTCTCTAGACAAAGGGTTTTGCATGTTCATATACATATATACATAACAAAGGTCTGTAACGTAGAGAGTGTTACCTGATCCTCCACTTAGCTTCAGATGAAAACGAAATATTTGCAAAGATGTAATTATTACAGGGAAGATATACAAAAATGCGGACACGAGGCAGCGTAGTTGTTTGAGGCACTATGTTACATGCCGGAAGGTCGGGAGTTCGATTCCCGATGAGGTGGATTTTTCATTTGACCTAATCCTTCCAACTGTATTACGGCCTTAGAGTTGACTCAGCTTCTAACAGAAACGAGTACCAGGAATCTTCCTGGGGGTAAATGGCTGCCGGCAAGTAAGGCTGACAATCTTACCGCCTTCTGTGAGCCGACTGTCTAGAAAATATGTAGAAGCCTCGACGTCTCACAACCCTAAGGGCTTTCATGTCCTGTTACAGGGACAGCTTTACTTTTTAGAAAAATAGCGTAGAGCTCGTTATATTCCAGCCATTGAGAACATGGGTTTAAAGCGGTAGATTTGTATGCATTCGCAACGAATCTATCACAGAGAATTCATAATTTCTTAATAGAAATTTCACCACGTAATGAAGCCGGTCATTCATCATCCCATTTACAGCAATATCTCGCATAGTCCGGCTTAACTATAGTCCAGTTTGAAAATTTCAAAACAAACTAAATTTTAATTGAGCAAAATAAAATAAATTCTAAAAAATTAGTATACAAAATTATTTTTAATACATAAATGATCGAATTTTTCCTTTTATACAGTCAAGTCTCTTTTTGTGCGGTTTATTTTTATGTGGTTTTAAGGTTATGGGATACGATACATATTTCAATTTTTTCTGGGGTTTCCCGTTGTATATGTATGTACCTATGCTCGGGTCATTCGTTCTTGAGCTCTGGCAGCTGTCGCTGGAGAAGTGGGGAGAGCTCTACTTTAGCGGAATTTTGGAAGAGCTACATCAGAAACGTTATCGAAAATATAGGCGAAGCCTGGCATGAATTAACGGCAAGCAATATGAGGGCAGTATGGAAACATATCATACCTCATTGTGCTAATGATTTCATTGGTTTTGAAACTAATTTTGCTGAAGTCACTAATAACAGTGGAAACTGGACAGAAACTTGGTTTCAATGAGTTAGATTCCGTCAACGTAATTGAGTGCATCAAATCGAACACTAATGAACTAGATAATGAAACACTTATTAACATAGATGAACAACGGGCTTATGAGGAACGGGAGGACAACTTAGACAACGACGACTGTGTTGAAGTGTCTGCACGAGAATTAACAGCTGAACAACTATAAAAATTATTGGAATGGTTGAAACCTTGTCACAGCATATTATGGAAGTTGATCCCAATACTGAACGTAGCCTTACAATTCGCCGAACGATAAACAATGCAATTCGTTGCTACAGACAAATGTATGAAGAGAAAAGGCAAAAGAAGAAAAATGTACAGATATCAATATTGCAATTTTTAGAGAATAAAAAATGAATTGCGAAAAATATGATTTTTTTTTAATTATTTCTAATAAAGACATTTTAATTTATTAATCGCGTTTTATTTATTGAAAAACGGAGATTCTTTTTTGGAACCAATTAACATTTTTGTTTATATTTAGTCCCTCGATTAGTCCGGTTTCAAACAGTCCTGGTTATTGGCGGAACCGATTATCCGGACTATGCGAGGTGTTGCTGTATATTCATTTTTCGTCAAGGGCACCGATTATCTTGACTGAGAATTTTCGTGATCTTATATGAGAAATAAATGTTTGGAAGCCAAATGTGTAAGTGATACCGGCTGCAAAATGGAGAAGTGACAGATAAGACAAAGTTGCCCCTGTGCCTATTTAATTAAACACTACGCCATGAAGACGTATGAGGGAGTGGATGTGTAGATCCACATTTTCTTGACCTCAGCGCTAGATGGAGGTGAGTGGTCAGCTACACACCCCGGCCGGTTTGTCCAGGGGAAGATCCGCCGGTATCAATTGGATGAAAGGTTGGGTGGGTTTCAAGCCGGTCTGGAAGCAATGGAGTACTTGTCCCTGTCGAGGATCAAACCCTTGCCGGAAATAATTTCAGGAGGATATAAAATAAAATACTAGTCGAGAGAGAAGAAATTTGGTGATACTCTCATAAAGAGAAGTCAAAATAAAATAAACGAGAAGTTCTGGGAAGAACTAATCTCCTACTTTCCTCTGGTTGGTACAGTCAGTGCTCTTCCGTCTCTCCGTTCTGAAGTATTAGGCGGAAGTTCAAAACAGACAATATCCAGTCTCCGTCTGAGAGGGAAACTGCCCTGCTCAGAGCATCTGCACCAAACGGCCGAAATCTCGTCTTGTCAAAGAGGAGACTCTGTTGCCTACTAGAGATGGGGGGGGGGCAGACGCACATAGAAGTAGGGAATCGCATAAGCCTTATTTACGAAATTAAGCTAAAAATAAGCAATGGTAACTAACCAGAAGATGTGCAACTCGGTCAGAAGAATTTTATAAACTGATGGAAATATAAAACAAGAATAAAGGGGGGCTGTAAGGATTTTTAGTTATGAAGCACGAAAACTGAAAGCCCATGTAAATCGAAATCCCTTAGAGTAAAGAAAATTGTCACTTGCAATTATTCTTCTATTAGATTATTTTGCTTATTTTTGTATATCAGGTAAAACCGACCCTGAGTCTACAATTAGGAAATATACAGCTTACTTAGTTATATAAAATGGCCGCACCATAGTTCAAGCGGTTAGTCGCTGGCTTCCCATCGCGGCTGCCCGGGTTCGATCCCAGGTCTGGTCAAGTGGGATTTGTGGTGAAAAATGTGGCGCCGGGGCAGGTTTTCTCCAAGTACTTCGGTTTCCCATGCCAATCCCCATTTCACCAACTGCTCCACAATCACCCTCACCTATCATCTGGGGCTGGTACCGCAGTACAAGAGACTTAGTCCCACCCCACTAGCAATAAAAAAAATAGTTAAATGAATAGTTGTATAAATATTTGATATGCAGAGGGAGTAGTGGTCAGACATCTTACTGCTGTAAGGACATACTCCGCCTCTCTCGAGTTCATATCGACCAGTTCATCATACAAAATATCAAGAACTGGCTAACAATTCTGAAAACACAATCACAGTAATCTAACACATCTCTGATGGTATGAAATCATCAGATACTAACAAGGACTGTTGCAGAGTCATTACAGATGTGCTGCATCCTAATTTCAACATACGCAGGATGGAACAACAGCAGTACCGCAGGCGTCGTACTTCCGCAAGGTTCCCTAGTCGACGTAAGGCATAACGTACGGTGTACTCTGAGAGAAGTTTTGGAAAAAAAAGTTTCTTTTAATAGACGTAAGAACATCAGAAATATTAAAACAAGATTTTAATTCCCCATATCAGATTTGATTATACGTAGGTTCCAGGTTAGAGCAGTCGGTATAGCGACTGGCTACGGGCTGCACGACCGAGGGGGTCAGAATTCGAGTCCCGGTAGGGTTAAGAATTTTCTCTTCTCAACGTTATCTAGACTGGGGCCTACCCAGCCTCCTATCCAATGGGTACCTTGGGGTATAGAGGCCGGAGCATGAAGCTGACCACTCAATTGCAGCTAGTGTCGAGGTCAAGAAAACATGGATCTATACATTCAGTTTCCCATAAGACTTCATGGTGCAGCGCTTAAATAGCTCAGTACAAGGAACAACTTTATCTTTTTACCTTTATAAGTAGGTTCTTTGAATATTGTTATCGAAGAAATCTTGTCCAGACAACAGGAAAATGTGGTGATCCTCACGGCACGATACCAGACAACAGGACAATGTGATGATCCTCATGTCAGGATACCAGACAATTATCTCAAACCTTTTAAATACAAATTTAACTTGTTAAGACTGTCACAAATACATAAACGTCCATCGCCATAATAACTTTCCCCTTTCTGAGATCACTTATGAAGTGAATTTAATAGGTCATTACTAAAAGCAAGAATAAGAAAAGGATGTAAGGCAAATACAAATAAGCATAAACATCGTAACCGTGATCATGTTAAAATATTGCTTTTTCTGATGTAGTGATCACGAAGCATAATATAAGCAGCACTTCTTGGGGTGCAGCTGCCTTCCCTATCATGTACCAACGATTCCCCCACCCTCAGCGCCAACTAGAGATTTCATAACAAGCAAAGTGACATACCTCGTCTTCCTCTGCGCCTGCGTGTTGACAGAGCTCGCATCCTCTCAGGTAAAGTAACAACATCACCAATCACCTGCCCCTGGCAAGCAAATAGGNTCAGAGCGCATCAAATCACTTATGAAGTGAATTTAATAGGTCATTACTAAAAGCAAGAATAAGAAAAGGATGTAAGGCAAATACAAACAAGCATAAACATCATGTGATCATGTGATCATGTTAAAATATTGCTTTTTCTGATGTAGTGATCACGAAGCATAATATAAGCAGCACTTCTTGGGGTGCAGCTGCCTTCCCTATCATGTACCAACGATTCCCCCACCCTCAGCGCCAACTAGAGATTTCATAACAAGCAAAGTGACATACCTCGTCTTCCTCTGCGCCTGCGTGTTGACAGAGCTCGCATCCTCTCAGGTAAAGTAACAACATCACCAATCACCTGCCCCTGGCAAGCAAATAGGCCCACGCTCTGAGGGCGGCGGATTACCGATATCAGTGCTTCACAAACCCGGTGCTCCAAAGGTCGATTCCCACTCGAGCTTCAATTTAGAAGAGCGATTCTCTGCTAGCTCCTGAGAAGCTAGTAGTGGCTCAGCTGGTCAAGATTTCGCTAGCCTTTCATGAAACCGGAAGGTTCATCACATGGTTCACAAGAACTCGCCGTTGGCCAGTATAACGAACCAGTCTGTGTCCTCGCGCCCCGCTTCTCTAAAATAATTGTAACACCATGTACACATCCACGGGGTTGAGGCACTGTGCTACAAGCCGGAAGTTCGCGGGTTCCATTCCCGATGAGGTGGATTTTTTCAACTGACCTAATCCTTCCAGCCGCACTATGGCCCTGGGATCGACTCAGCTTCTAATAAATATCTTCCTGGGTGATAAAGGGCAGCCGGGGCATAAGGCTGACAATCTCACCGCCATCTGTGAGCCGGCTGCCCAGAAAATGTGGGAGCCTCGATGTCTCACAACACTATGGTTCTCTACGGCCTGTTACAGGGATAGCTTTAATTTACTCATCTATCATTAAGTTCGCATAGTGTTCACTTCCTTTCAGGCTTCAGATTAAAATTTTGTATGCATTTCTTTTCCCTTGTGAACACAATGCTAAGGAGAGTATCTGGACCTCAGAGGGATGAAATAATAGGAGGCTGGAGAATACAGCATAATGAGGAGATTCTAACCTGTACTCTCTAACAAATATAATTCAAATGGTCAAATCGAGGATGATATGGGTAAGGCATGTAGCACGAATGTGAGAGAAAGGTAATACATTCAGACTTTTGATGGGAAATTCAGAAGGAAAGGGTTCATTAGGAAGACATAGAAGTAGGTAGGATCATAACATTAAAATACATCTTACACAAAGAGGACTGGGTGGTATAGACTGGATTGATCTGGCTGAGGTTAGAAAGCAGTGGTGGGCTGTTTTGAAGGAGGTCATGAGTATAAGGTTTTCATAAAATATTGGGAAATTCGTGAGTAGCTGAGCGACTGGTGGCTTCTCAAGATGAACTCTGCTATATGGAATTATCTGGTTAGTTACGTATTGTTCTCTAACAACGCGCGATACAAGCCAAGTGGATTTATCGACCCGTCAGCTACTACTGTTACTCAACTCAACAACCCGTTGCTACGTAACGCAGCAATTCTCAGTCGGTTAGAAATGCTCGAATGATTTAGCGTCTAAACACGTGTAACGGCGAATTTCATGAGGGACGATACGATTATTAAGCTCTGTTAAGCTAAATTCCCAAACAACGATGCTGGTGTCACCATTCCCTTTCTTTAGTTTAAACACCTATTGTTTGGTGGAACGTTTTGAAACTGCACAATTCAGAAGTTTAGTAACCTTATCTTCCTTCCTGTTCCAATTGTAAATGATTTGCAAAGCGCTATATAGAGGCTCAGTTATGTGGCTCAAGTGGGTCTCTGGAAGGACGGAAAGGAGCATGATAATGCGGAAGATTCCTACCTAAGGAGCTGCTCTAAAAGTTCCTGCCATTCATAGAAACTGAAGATTCATTACCTCATTCACAAAAGCCCCCTATGGTCCCTATTCTGAACGACATAAATCCAGCCCACACCCACACACATCCTGTTCTTCTAAGATTAGTTTTAATATTGGTTTCCATTCTACTCCTGTCTTCCAAATTATATCTTTCTTTCATGTTTTTCTACCAAAATATTTCGTACGTTACTCAGTTCTCTCTCATGCGTGTTACATGTCCAACTTATCTCGCTGTCCTTGATTTCATCATCCTAAGAATATTTGGTTAATAACGCGAATTATGAAGCTCTCATTACGAAATTACAAGCATACATACGCTGAAATCCTAAGGGATTTGAGTATCTTAATTTTAGAGGATGGCACATCTAGAGTGACACGTTTGCGTAACACAGACTTTGATTCCTGTTTGCAGCTAACGAACCCAGAACTCAATTAACGTCCTCATTCAAATGCAGTTGAAGACAAGAACAGAAAGTGTGTGTTCGGCGCTGTGCATACATTCATGCATGTTTACTGGAGCCACAGATCAAAAGCTGCAAGGGGAATCTGAACATATGCCTCATTCAGGTTAGTGACTCTGCCACAAGCGTGTTATAGGGGTGTGAGACATGTAAGGGGGGTCTCATTTCTAATGTGTTTTAAGTTGATACAGACAGACACATAAAGCAACGAAGTAATAACACTGTGAGGCTACCATTTCTCATGGAAAAATAACTTGTGTTAAAATTATGATAATCGGCAGAATATTTATATTTGATTGACAATTTCTTAAAAGTTTGCATCCCGTTGTGTGTCATATATAGTATATATATGTATAATGGGCAGTCTACACAACAGTATTACTGAAAAATAAAATAGACACTATCGTATCAACATTTGTCTTATTTTGCTGTTGATGCTAAAAGTTTTGGCCCTTATATCGGGCCGTTATCAGGCGTAAAATGATGCAGTTCCTAGTTCTTGAATTGCATCATTGTACGCCTGATGACGGCCCAATATAAGGGCCGAAACATGTAGTGTCAACAGCAAAACAAAACAAACATGGATATAATAGTTTATATATTTTTTTATCAGGAATATTTTTGTGTAGACTGCCCAATTATACACACATACCGTATATCCTATATTTGATAACTTCACCGCTGTGTCGGTATAATTATGAGAATAAATTATGTGTTTTAAACATACTGTGCATGGAAGGCAGTTTGATGTGTGTTCGCTTATACTCACAGAGGGTCAGAGCTTGAAATGGGGATAGAGACGGGTAGGAACCTTCCCCTAACGAAGTTATTTACATGCCTTAAGGTTTCGTATTCACAGTTCACAACAGCGATACACGTAAGAAAAACATCCCGAACATGTAATTTAATTATTTCCTTCATGATATGTGTTGGCAATTCTCTGTGAATCACCAGACGGCTTCATCACCATTCGACAACACATATACGTACATATATTCACATCTTCAATAACTATAAAAGCCATTGTGCATGTGTGTATTTCTTTGCGCCCAGAAGATGCTGACATCGGGGGAAAAGGTTGAATAAACACAGTTCGTATGGCTGCTTCTATTTTCAAATCGAAATGTAAAGTTCGACGTTATAACTAACCTGCATTTAGATAGACTTGAAGGGATTCTGACGATGGTGTATACTGTACTTCTTTTGGGTTATTTTGGACTTCACCCATCGTCTGGTATGTAAAAGACAAAAAAAACACGACGTTTCGGAGACTGGATCTGTCTCCGTCTTCAGGTGCTTAGGGAAGGATAAACCTACTCAGCTGGGCCCGTTTGAAAGAGCTAGTCTCAATCAATGGACCAGTGATTGAGACTAGCTCTTTCTAACGTCCGTCTTCAGGTGCTTAGGGAAGGATAAACCTACTCACTGGACCAGTGATTGAGACTATCTCTTTCTAACGGGACCAACTGAGTAGGTTTATCCTTCCCTAAGCACCTGAAGACGGAGATAGATCCAGTCTCCGAAACGTCGTGGTTTTTTTGTCTTTTACATACCAGACGATGGGTGAAGTCCAAAATAACCCAAAAGAAGTACAAAACCTGCATTTAATTTGTAAAAAAATATAATTTACATAACAGATTAAAATAATTTTCATGTCTATTTTCAGCGGACATTACACTGATGCATCCATGCACAGACGTTTATAAAACGGACGCTGTTCCGATTTAAGAAATATATTTCAGGGTTCTTTTAAGAGTGTTTATGGACTGTGCTTATGGTTATTGCTTATTATAACAGCGGCAAACTCTACCTTCTGCAATGAGAATTACTGGTTTTTGTCCATAAGCAAATGTGTAGGTTGCAGGATCTATTCAGTCTGTTAAAAGACAGGGACCAGAAATTGCTGAAGAAGACAGTGACGCAAAAACAATGTTACAACTTGTGATTTACCGTGTGCCACGATTATCGTGTCATCTCTCAAAACCTTCCATATCGCATGGAGCTCTCACCTGCCTCACGGAGGAGAAACAGATAACATTCAGCGGCAGGACAACGCACATGTCTGACAGGCAAACATTGGTGCGTCTGCGCAAGTTGCTTTATCCTGAGTAGTTCCACTTAATGAGCGCATGAAGGAAAGCAGTCATGTATTTTGGGTTATTCTTACATCATTAAATACAATGAACTATCTGGAGCCTGGATAGCGCAGTCGGGATAGCGTCTGGCTACGGACTGGAAGACGGAGGGCTCGGAATTCGAGTCCTGGTAGGATCAAGAATTTTCTTTTCTCCACGTCGTCTAGACTGGTACTGAGGCCTACTCAGCCTCCTTTCCAATGGGTATCGGGGGTTCTAACCTGGAGGTTAAAGCGACCGGGACGTGAAGCTGACCACTCACATCCCTAGTGCCGAGACAAGGAAAACGTGGAGCTATAGATCCACTCACCCATAAGTCTTTATGGCATAGTGCTTAATAAATTAAATATAGGGACAACTTTACCCTTTACAATGAACTATTATACAAGATAACAAAATTAATATAAAATATAAATTAAAAATAATAACAAGAAACTATCCTTGTTTTGTAAAGTAATTTCTTCTCTTTATGTCCCTGAATCATGAAGGCGAATGGCCAGGGGCTGTGGACCAGGTTTACAATCTCTGCAAAGGATTTTCTCTTCACGTCTTCCTCTGGAGCGCACTAGGGTGGGGGGGTTCTTTCCTTGGCACCCACATCCAGCTAGTGACGAGGCTAAAATACGTGGAGTTCTATCTCCACTCCCCCAGCACCTAATGTGATTACTTGTAAAACACAGGAACAATTATATTTCATATGGTAACTTTTATTCAAAAACCACAGTTGATTGAACATGTAACATTTCCACAAGACATAAAATTACTAACCAACAAATTCCATAAAGCTGAGTCCTTCTTGAAAAACACACAGATCCTCAGGTAGTCAAGAAATTCCCACAATTTTAAGGAACTCGAAATTTCTCATTTACTCTTTCACAAGATCCTGCCACTTATTCCAACCTCGAGAGCATTTATTTCAGCCTTCACATAACCATTATATTTCTCCAAGATCCAATTTAATATTATCCCAATATTTACGCCTAGGTCTTCAAGGCGGTCTCTTTCCTAAGGGTTTTCGTAACAAAATTTTATATGCATTTCTCTTCCTTCCCATCCTTGCTCTTATGCCCATCTTAGCCTATGCTCCTTGATTTCGTAATCCTCAAGATATTTGGTCACAGTAAAAATTATGGACCTTTTCACTATGTACCCATTATATAAGGCTGATCTGTAAGGTTGTTGCAATGGTTTATAGCAGTGCCGCCGTTGATACTGGAGTTACGTTTCATTTTAGCAAAGTCAATGTACTTGTTCTTGGTAATTGTTAGTCCTAAATGATAAAAGTCGCACACACAAGTTTTGGCATGCAGTCTACGTATGTGCTTATATATTCCTAGCTACAAGACTAGAAGGTTATATAAAATTCCATGTACTAGTATATTTCACAGCCTTGTTGCGTTGTTTAACGATTTAATTTGCGGGGACAGTCTTGAAGCTGCAATTTCTTGTCGTGCTCGTAGACTGTTGGTTCGCTACGTTGTCAATCTTGTGAATAATATTCCATGACATGTTCCTACGTTACAAGTTCATTATCAGATAAACACTTCTCAGTAATTTCTATTCTGTATTTCTTTTTATGCCGATCAGTGTCCATGCGATCTAAGGCATTAACTATATTCTCTCGCTCAAACACTGGAATCGTGGGTTCTAATCCCACTCCAGGCATTGATGTATGTGTACGTTTATTCTGTGTTTGTGTTGTCCTGTGAGTAGGCAGCGGGCATGCGACAGGTTTATCCCCCGTCCAAGGAGTTCTACAGTCTGTGTAACAATGATTACGAAACTGAAGAAGAGGCCAGGGCCCAACAAAGGGCAGTAGAGCCATTGATGAATGAATGAATGAATGAATGAAATTGCTTTTTTGTAGTTCGATGTTCTAATTAATTGAACTAGGATAAGTAACTGAAGCAGTAGACGCAATAAAGGATGAAAAGCGTCCAAGGTCCAACAAAGGGCTGTAGAGCTATAGAGAGATAGATAGATAGATAGATAGATAGATAGATAGATAGAGAGAGAGATAGATAGACACAATAAAGTAAGGGCATGAATAATTGAAATAAGAAAAAAATCTTAACCAGTCACACTGGACGGGACTAATTAACTTTTTCATAACAATAAAGTGTAATAATTGCACAATATTATATACCCGATGATGATCTTAGAGCATCAAAACATGCCATATTATTATTATTATTATTACTATTGCTAGTGGGGTTGGACTAAGTCCCTTGTACTGCGGCCACTTCTGGCCTATTGTACCAGACCCAGATGATAGGTGAGGGTGATTGTGGAGCAATTAGTGGAATGAAGATTGGCAGGGGAAACCGAACTCCTCGGAGAAAACCTGCCTCAACGCCACTTTGTCCACCACAAAATCCACTTGACCAGACTCGGGATCGAACCCGGGCCGCGAGGTGGGAAGCCAGCGACTAACCGCTTGAGCTGTGGCGCGGCCCTAAACATGCCGTAGAAGCATCGTTCACAAAATTAGTGGCGACGAGCAGGACAAGAATTTTCACATTGAAGTCTGCCCCTTCAAATTAAGTCCCATGTACTAAGACTATGGAGTGGCAGACCATGCACGTAGGGAATAATCAATCTGTCAATAAAGCACACCCGGTAAGGAGGAGCAACTACAACACCTGCCGGCAAGCATCACACAGTACACACTGACTAAATCTCGATTGTCATGTGTTTAACCTGGTGCAGCCACACGCTTCAGCTGCTGTCACCGAAACATCTGCCCTTCAATGTCTCTGCTGTGATAGGAAATGACAATAAGCAATTCTTGACGTATTGGTTCTCTGTTTTTTCGTGCTTGCAGTAACGCAAAACGTTACTGCAACCTGTGGCAGTTCTTGCCTGGACCATTAACTAACTCACTGGAGAAATGAGTCCATTTTGAGAAAGCTAAAGTTCGCTTTGCTACTCGAGAAATTGGATCCTCTTTACAGAGCCCCATACTATCGCAATTTTAACGTATTCTAAACCAGACGAATTCAGTACACATCGTCACGCTGTGTCGCTCTCGGTTCTTTCAATGACGGTCTCGGCATTTCAGAATGATGGGACAATCAGATAATTATAAACTGGAAAGGATAGAAAACTGCGGTTGTGGTCTCATTTTAGGTATTTCGCTTAGTGGGGGGGGGTGGAGTCTAGTTGGGTCCACTCGGCACGGCGGCCACTGATTGGCCTATTGTAGCCTGCTCCGGGTGATTACGATGATGGAGAATTTGGTGGATTGAAGATCGACAGGGGAAACCGAAGTACTCTGAGAAAACCAGCCCCAGCGCCACTTTGTCCACCACAAATCCCACTTGAGCAGACCCGGGATCGAACCCGGGCCACCGTGGTGGGAAGCCAGCGACTAACCGCTTGAGCTATGGCTCGGCCTAATTTTAGGTAAATTGCTATACTGAAATTTGCCTGAGGGATTAGTTTAAGATATCTAGTCCCCGGGTTGAGATTTGGACTCCTCACCACCGACTACGACGAAGGAGTACTAGCCGCTTGACCGCGACGTCCAGTCTCACACATTGTTGTTTTAAGATATATTTTAATATTATTATCCCATCTGCGCCTAGGTATCCTAATTATCCCTTAGATTACGCGTGAAAACTATGTGAATTTTTTACTTTTCTCGTGCGCGATATAAGCTCCGTCCATCTAAACTTCCTCCTTATTTTCATGCTAATAATATTAGTTAAGGAGTAAAAGTTATGGAGCTTCTCATTATGCAAATTTTTCCAGCCTCCCGTTAGATTTCAATCTGATACTGTTTTTTAACTCGCATATATATCAGCTTCGTAAAACTCAACATTAAACCATTGTTTTGTGTGTTTATTAACTGAACATATCTCCGTAACTTTTGCAACTACCAGACAGGGTTCAGAATTACAGCCAGAAGGTCTTAAGATCGAATACAGATATATTTGAGTGCCGTCTGTAATCTATGTGTACTGTTTTATTATGACCAGTATGATTATATGCAGGCCTGAACGGTTTCTGACAAGTGCATGTTGTTTTGAATTGTCAGACTTTCGGTCTATAATCTTCTGCTTCAATGTATGTCACGTCCCACATTACCTCCTAAAAGGTACAGCTCTCCCTGTTAACAGGCCGTAAGGGCTTATAGCGGTGTGAGAGGTCGAAGCTCCCACATCTTCTAGACAATCGGGTCAAAGATGGCGGTAGGGTTGGCAGCCTTAAGCACCGGCCACCTTTTTACCCCCAGAAAAATTCCTAGTACTCACTTCTGTTAGAGGCTGAGTCGACCTCAGCGCCATAGTGCAGCTGGAAGGATTAGGTCAACTGAAAAATTCAATAACCTCATCAGCATTCGATCCCGCTACCTTCAGGTTTGTAGTATAACTAAAGGTTTTATAGTGCTACTACAGGAAAATTTGACGTGTGCAATATAATCTACATACCAGACACATATCAACGAGGTAGATGTTGATAATACGAAAAAAATAAAAATAAAAATAAAAATAACAGTGTGTTTTTAAATGTTAAATTTTAGACTGGGTTTCAGTGTGGCAGCAACGTTAAGAGTATACACCTGATGATGGCCGATAGAGGCCGAAACATGTAGTGTGGAAGAGAACAAGATCAAAGACATATAATATATATTGTTTGCACTTGGGACGGAGTGTGTATCATTTATCGTGTAGAGTGCAACAGGATGCTGAGATATAATAATGTTGTAGTATAGTTCCTCAACCAACTACGCTACCGCGTGCCCCCATATCACCTGCACTCCAATACTTCTTTCAAATTACATTTTCACTAAATCTCTCGCAACTTTTTCAGTTTCCACGTTTTATTAAGCAATTCCATTGCTGAGGTCGTGCCTAAATACAGGGCAAAGTCCAATTATCTGCCTAGGATTTCATAACATGCTGTTTTTTTTCATAGCGGTAGGTTGCTAACACAATTACCAAATCCAAGATGAAGGACCAACCCTTTCTCGGCCGTTCGCCACTGCTTTCTTATCTCCGAAATCTGGAGGCTCCTCCCCCGCCCATCGGCAACCTAAAGTAGCGTCATATTGTGGTCGCAAGGATCTGGTGTGATATCGAGTTTTGATTTTTTAATTTGGGTAAATTTTGATAACAAATTGATGTTTAAACCTATTCATACTCCAACTTCGAAACATAAATTGAAATATCTTTAAAAATAATGTTGGCAATAATGAAAGTGTCACATTGATTATCCGAAGAAATGGGTAAAATAAAAATTATCACAAAAAAATACAATTAGTTGTTGTCTCTCTCTACGTCAAACCCCCCCCCCC
>NW_019726228.1:246198-262329 GCF_002891405.2 Cryptotermes secundus
ACTCAGCAGGTGTGCAACGGTGGCCTATCGGACTTCTATGCAACGTACTGTTATTACAAATGGAATTGTTTCTAACGAATAAAAATGTACATTTTATAACTAACGTCCTTTATCATTATGATCATATATTTAAGTATTTCCATTTAATGTATTTAGATTCACAGAGATTTAATTCTCGAGTTACAAATTGTCGTTTAACAATAGGCTTTCGAAGAATAATATTCCTTTCGCAGCCACTGTCTTCAGTAACCCTGCATAAAACGGAAGTAAATTATATCTGAGAGCAATCCATTCTTACAACTAGCAAGTTACTACATTTAGTCACTATGTAAGGATTAAACATGAATTATATCTAGATGAAAACCTATTTCGTAAAATGAGAAGACATTGTGTTGTGACTCAACACATTGCCGGACAACGGCGCGGTAAATATCCTTCCTCGTAGACGGTGATGTCACAAAACAGTGGATAGCGACTACATGACGTGTTTTCTGTAGGTCAGCGCCGAAGGTTTATAGAGGACAACCAAGGTCGTCTGCAGGCAGTCGTAAGCTAGAGGAGTGAGTGTAGAGTTTTAGTTGAGTTCCGAGGTACCAGGGTGACTGAACAAGAGACGGCAAGAACATTTCATAGTGATTTCAAGTGCTAGATTCTGTGTTGAGATCCGTTGCCAGGAGGAGACGACTAGTGGAAACTGAGGGTCCTAGTGAGTGTGCAACGGTGAACTGGAAAGTTTGTAAACCAGCGATAGCGCTGTGCTGTATGATTAAGAAAAATTGTAACCGAAATGCTAATAAATCCAATCATCCGATATAGAACCCGTTATTTTCGTCACGTGTACCCCCATACAAGTGACACCATTCAGCCACCTTCTGTGAAATATACCTAGGTTATATCTATACTACCACAGTCAATTACTTCGTGGAATGGCCGCAAAGCGTCTTACGGGAATTTACTGCCAATATGTTTCAGCAGTGTTTCTGACAGCTATATCAACGTTGGCAGACTTGCATAGAGGACAACGGCAACTATTCTGAGGGCCGATGTGGAACTGTATAAGTGTGTGTGAATACCTTGTAATATGATGAGATAAAAACCACATTCCACGAATTTAATGACTCTACCACGTATACATCAAGGCTATTGACGAGCTAAAACGTGTCTGAGCGGGGCAGAAAGGGATGGACGCGCCCATACAAAGGGCCATACTTGCATAATTGGGTCAACATGGAAGTTCTGACCTACTTTCTCGTGTAGGGCATCAGTCAACACGGGTTCATGAATCATCAGATCAGAGAAGGCTCCGATGACAGGTTCTTATGGAAGAAGATATAGCGGGGCGCGTGTGGCGGGCCAAGACCTGCGCAGTATCTCATCACGTCAGAAGAACCCAAGCCACATGTGGTCAGGGGTGCATGGGTACGAGAGAACTTAACGCAGGCGCAGAGAGACCATAATACGTAAACCCACTGAAAGCGCGGCAAAGCTCAAAGTGATGTACGGGAGTGACTGAAACAATTATATTCAAAATTGAAATTAAGAAACTACTGAATTATGAAATGTTAGAAATAATTCAGTTAACTATAGTCTTCTCGGAGACGATTACAGCTCAGTTAGCATAGAGGCGGACTAGAGGCTATATGGGCGGGCTTCGATTCCTGGCAGAGGCATAAAGCTTTCTCTTCTCCACAGCGTCCAGACCTGCCCTCAGGATCAGCTAGCTTCCTTTCCAATGGGTAGATGGGGCCATTTCCCTGTGGGTAAAGCGGCCGAGTAGATACGCTGACCACTTACCACCATCTAGTGCAGAGGTCAAGAATGGTGGATCTA
The DNA here is from genome assembly GCF_002891405.2 of Cryptotermes secundus. NCBI lineage: Eukaryota > Metazoa > Arthropoda > Insecta > Blattodea > Kalotermitidae > Cryptotermes > Cryptotermes secundus. Next base: position 248,029 of record NW_019726228.1, read on the forward strand.
TACGACTACTTCTCCATACGTCTTCATGTCATGGTGCTTAATTCATTAAGTACAGAGACGTCACCTTTTACCTATAATTTTCTCGTATCCTACCTAAAAAGAGCAGGCCTAAAATATACAAAACTTTAGAATTTTCAGTTTTCAAATTGGTGTGTATTTTTGTTTCTACTTAAAATGAAATATAAAGAATAATAACAGGGTCTTAAAGAGAGGATTTGAACCTAACAGAGAGGCAGTGCACAAATAAGGGGAAAATTCCGTAATGATGAGCTTATAGCATGTACATATAAACTAAATTTGAAACCCCTTGACACCGGTGTAACATCAGACTATTGCTTAGGAATGTGTCACTTGTCTAAGACTAAGGGTTGAAGGTAAATCTACTCATCTGAAGAGAGGAACATAATCAAGGCAACTTTAAATAACGCAGGGAAACAATGTTCCGCCCATGCAGGGTACCCTTACAAGGAACCGCCGTTTTCTGAAGCTCACACTCTAATCCCACATTTTGGTAGTCATTTGTCTGTGGGGCTGTTACGTATAGATGGACAGATGTTTTCATCCCTCGGTCGCAATGGGAGGTCGGAGCAGATAATGAGGAGCACAGTATGGTCGGGGCGGCCGCTGTTTGATAAACATTCGATTGGATCAAATCACGAAATTAATCAACAAACGGCAGCTGCTGGCAAGTAACCTAGTTACTGCGGGAGGACATGGCAATAATCAAAGGGTAAACGTGTAGAAATTGCAGTATGTGGTGTGTAACGCCTCCTAGTTAGAATTAACAGTCACAGACAAGACGAGTCTCTGAATTTTAGAAATTTCTTTTTACATCGAGAGACTAAAATATGCATAAAAGCCATAATTATTTCACAGTCGAGTAGAATATTGTCATAATTATTAACGATTTATTTTGCTTCATGAATATACTCGATGACTCCAAATTATTGTTGCTTTTTTACTGCTAGTGGGGGGGGGACCAAGTGTCTTGTATTGCGGCCACTTCTGGCCTATTGTACCAGCCCCAGATGATAGGTGAGGGTGATTGTGGAGCAATTGGTGGTATAAAGAAGTATTCGGAGAAAACTTGCCCCAACGCCTCTTAGTCCACCACAAATCCCACTTGACAAGACTCGGGATCGAACCCGTGCCGCCGCGGTGGAAAGCCAGCGACTAACCGCTTGAGCTATGGCGCGGCCCGTCCAAGGGGTAACCATAATTATCTAACCAAAACAAAACTGCAATTTAAATACGGTGCAATAATACAATTTTGTGGGGACTATGATTAACTTCTGGTTTCGTAACCACAAGAATTTTCTGGAATATCTGACGACCTATGAACTGCGAGACGAACACCAGAGAATTACGTTCACAACAAATTTTTAAACTCTATTTCAGAAGTCAAATTTTCAAACGATTTGTAGATATATGGAATTTGAGATATCCATAAAATGACTGCGATACAAATGAGAGAAAATTTGGAAAAGAGATTGGTTAGTTGCTCACCTTTATGGAGAATTGAAATTTTCTGCTAGTTTATTTCGTAACATGAAGTAGGTCTCGCATGAAGAATGTTGTTTAGTTTCGAACCCGCATGCAGTGGTAGCGGCCGCAGCAGCAACTTCTACGCGGTAATACGCAAGAAGGAACAAGTGGGAAGTGACACGCGTAACTCCTACATGACGGCTTCAAATTCTCCTGCTATGGTCGGCAGATCATCTCTCTTCAAGCACTATTATACTCACAATAAATTTAAGAACCTAAACACATGACGCAAGCCAAGCCACACACACACACACACACATATATATATATACAAGAAATATCTGGAACTTGGTGCAAAAATTAACACTGCCGCGCCATAGCTCAAGCGGCGGCCCGGGTTCGATCCCGGCCCTGGTCAAGTGATATTTGTGGTAGACAAAGTGACGTTGGGTTGGGTTTTCTCCGAGTACTTCGATTTCCCCTGCCAATCTTCATTCCACCAAATTCTCCATCATCATAATCACCCGGGGCAGGTACAATAGGCCAATCAGTGTCCGCCGTGCCGAGTTGGACTCCACCCCCCACAAAACGTATTAAATCGGCCGTAATGTTGAAAACTTTAAAGATTATGACAGTGGGAACACAACTGCAGGTAGTTTAAAACTGGAGAAGAATAAGGCGTTCGTATATGAGAATTTTGGTGTTTATGATAGTGAGAATGAAGAGCGTCATTCCGTACAGTTTGCTAAAAGTTAATGGATGTTTCGAATAATGTATATTTCTCCATCTTCAAGGTCGTCTGCTGTAACGATGGTTGGTGTTCAACGGGCTACATGTCATTACATTCCAGAAGATACAATTCTTTATTGAGAGAGTAACTGAAGATGTTAGACAACAATTCAAATTATGATTACAAAACGCGTTGGTTCTATCGTTCAGAGGTTGTGAGAAACGTTTGTTAGATAATTCAGTTGAATATGTCACCAATATTTATGGATTTTTTAATTTATAACTATACAGAGTAAAGAGAGAGAGAGAATGGGGGCACGCGGTAGCGTAGTTGGTTGAGGCACTATTCTGCAAGTCGGAAGTCCGCGGGTTCTGTTCCCGATAAGGTCATTGGATTTTCAATTAATCTAATCCTACCAGCCTCACTATGGCCCTGGGGTCGACTCAGTCTCTATCAGAAATTAGTACCAAGAAACTTCCTGGACAGTAAAGGGAGCCCGGTACTTAAGGCTAACAACCTCACTGCCATCTGTGAGCAGACTGTTTAGAAAATGTTGGAACCTCGACGTCTCACTACCCTATGGGTCTCCATGTCCTGTTACAGGGATAGCGTTACCTTTTTTAAAAGATTAGTGAGTATCGTGGTTACGGATCAGACTTAAGGTTATTCATACGGATTAAAGTTGCGAAAATCTTTGTTTGATTAAGAAATACAGTGACGTCATGAACCACAGTAGCACACAGATCATACTTAACTCTTTGAGACGTAGAAATGGCTCCAAAACAGACGAGGAATGCCGTACAAATGGTGGAAATGTAAGTTGTGATTAGTGATTACCAACCTTGGATTCGGAAGAGTCTAGTAAGACTGACTCACAGCAGAGATGAAAGTAATGTACCATTCATTACTGGGACATGAAGACTTCAATTCTACGTGTTAGGAATTTATGAATGTAATCACAATTGTTTGAAAATATTAATGGCTCATTTTTTACGAGAAAATAAATTTCTCAGGTTGGCGAAATAAAGCATAAGTTATGTGGAGACAGAAAACTGCCTATAAATCCTTGCGACTGCGATTTAACGGTGCCCAGAACAGAAAGCAGTTTATAGCGTTCGTAGTAGTCAGGATATATACGTACATCCTTCTAAAAGAGCTCGGTCCATAAAAAATGTGAGTTCGTAAAATGCTGGGACAGCCCAGGATACAGCGAACTGTGTGGGGCGGCCGGTCAGACGTCTATCTAAAGTCATACGCCGCTCTGTCCCCACCCCCCGCACCAACTAATAGCTAATGGATGCGGGCTGGTGCCACTTTACGATCACTAGCGCCTCTTTAGGGGTACATGCTCACTATCTACAAGCATAGGTCTACAAGAATCTCCTCAATGATTCATTTTTGTTCCTTTTATAAATCCTACCGAAGGATTCTTTTCTCTAGTCAGGTATGATGCATGTACCCTTGCCCGCTTTATGTTGACAAATGTTAACAGGTCATAACACTACAAGGGAGCCGTGAAAGCGTAGTCGGTATAACGACTGGCTGCGGGTTGGATGGCCGAGGGTTCGTCGTTCGAGTCCCGGTAGGGTCAAGAATTTTCTCTTCTCCACGTCGTCCAAACCGTCTCTGGGATACACCCTACCTCCCATCCAATGGGTACGGGAGGCCCCTTCCTGGGGGTTAAAGCGGCTGGGTCGTGAAGCTGACCACTCACCTCCAACTAGTTTACTATAACTGTACGATCCTTGAAGATTGCTATCTTCTGAGATGTGACACAGTGTAGTCTGGTGCATCATTACCAGTGTTCCGAAACAATCTATCTATAGAGCTATCTTTAGGTTATGAGTTTCATCTGTTTCTCCGAAACGTCATGTAACCGTCTCGCAGACTGAACGGCGTTACTTCCCAGACGACGGTGCTCTATATAGTCACTGCCTGGCGATCATTAGATCTCACATGGGATGATACTCCGTTGGCAAAACACTCGGATATTTGAAGGCTGAAAATGTGTTCAAAACGAATTGGCACTTAAAGGTATAGGATATTTGGAACGAAACTATAATGCGAGAAGTCTTATGGTGGTGACCAAAATGTGTCTTTGAACTAACACATATACTGGAGAAAGGATTTCATTTGCGAGTAAGGCGCAGAAAACATAAGTAGAACCTTATAATAATAATAATAATAATAATAAGTGAACGTTCCTGGATAAGAATATTCAAATACTGAGCTTTGAAACGTGGTCTGGTAAGATGACGAGACTGAAATCAACTACCGAAAGACAGCAATTTGTTTACAAGAAGTCATATAAAAGCTTCATTAACGTAATAAATATATTAGAATATAATCTACGTGACTTGGTGGAAAAACCTCAAGATATCACTTGTAAGATTATAAATTTGTTTTTGTTGTAGTTCTAAATTGTATTTGCATTTGTATAATCGTATTTGAATTGTATTCTTTTGTGTAGTTTTGTGTGCTGTGTTTTGTTTGAGTGTGGTGTGTTGTTTTTTGTGATGTGCGTTATTTGTGTGTTCTGTCTTATTATAGTATCACTGCCACCGGGTAAAAACCCATTTGTAGTTTAAATAAAATAATAATAATAAAAGACCTAGGTGTAAGTGCGAGAATACAATTAAAATGGGGCTTAAGAATATGGAGCGAGAGGCAGAACCAGTACCGGGGTCTTGTAAACATGGTTATGAAATTTCGATCCTCATAAAAGGCGGGAAATTTAGTGGCCAACTGAGCGAATTTTAGTTTCTGAAGAAGGACCCTGCTTCACGGAGCTCATAGTTACTTCGAGTTACCTACGCTCTTGCAATCTTGTATACCAGTAATGTAGTGTCAGGATCACCTCCCCCCCCCTGGGCAGAGAAATAAAACTGTCAGTATTCTCCTGTCCTCTGTGACGGCGACTAGCTGTAGCCCGCTTCGCAACCTCAGGCGGATGGACAGGTTGCTCTGTGAGCGGCCAATTCTCTTTGCTTCGTTGGCAATTTGGCTCGTACCGTCACTTAATCTCACAGGAGGCAACCAACGCTGCATGTTCACCTTTCTACTTGATGTTCGGGACGCAGACGTTACAAATAAGACGGAAGTAACATATTTGATGACTATCTTTTAATTACAAAGGCTACATTTCGAATACGCCCACATTCCCAGTCACTGAAGTGTAATGCGTACTTACAAGTTATGGCGTCTAATGATTTCTAAAGGTTCGTGACAACTGTAGGTTCATTTTAAGAATACTATGGTGCTCACTGCCTGTCACAGTAGCCGCTCGGTCTAACGCGTGAACTGTCCTCGTCCGCTCGAACACTGGGGTTGTCGGTTCGAATCCCACTCGAGGCATGGATGTCTGTCTACCTTTATTCAGTGCTTTTGTTGTTCTGTGTACGTAGCGGCATTGCGACAGGGCGCATCCCTCGTCCGAGGAGTCCTACCTACTGTGGGTTTCGAACCCACGACCCCAGTGAAGGGCATCCGTGAAATGCTTTGTTTCACTTCAGTTTCTTGATCTTATATACTCTACAAGCTCAAGAAACCGAAGTAAAAGGAAGTTTTCATGGATGCTCTTCCCTCTAGCGGGAGCAACAGGAACATGAACGAAAGAATGGTGTTCACTCTCTGTTTAGAAGATTGGAACGGTTTCTGTCAACAGGTGCAAGGGAGACAAAAAGATTATGTTCTGTTAAGTTCATTAAAAGGAGTTAACTGGATGGCCAGGTTTCGATTCTAAAGAAGGACTCTTCATGTACTACAATAAAAAAACTATACGTAGTACATTGGCTGTAAAGGAAAATTCATGCTCATCTTCAAAATCTGAAGGCTGAGACAAACTTTCGCCCTTACTCTATGAAGTAGGCCTTGGTACAGAGAAACGTGCCTAGTTCTGTCGGCTTTGTTGGTGCCGTTGGTGCTCATGTGGTGGCCTTCTAAATGATAAGTGAATGCAGGAAGGCTATATAGATTTATGTCTTTTGATTTAGGCATGTTTAAAATGGCCTTCTAGTTGCGTCGTGCCAAGCTGTCCGTCAGCTACTAACAGCTGCCAAATTACACGGCACACTTAGATCAAACTAGGGATGGTACACTTAGATTGAACTAGGGATGGTACACTTAGATTAAACTAGGGATGGTACACTTAGATTAAACTAGGGATTGTACACTTAGATTGAACTGTGCCGATAAACTTTTATTTTAATTTCGTTTGATTCAAGAATATTGTCTTCAGATTTGTCACTACTACGACATATTAAATGAAAGTGACATGCATTTCTTAAATAGTCCTACTAGAAAGACCTAAGCGTACGCGGGAGGATGAAAATAAAAATGGATCTTAGAGAAAGAGGGTGAGGTGGTATGGACTTGATTCATCTGGCTCAGGATAGGGATCAGAGGAGGACGCCTGTGAACACAATTGTTGTTAGGGAATTCTTGGGTAGGTGTGTGACTGGTAGCTTCACCAGAAGGGCTCTCTTCCATGGACAGAGTTAGTTGGAAAGGGCCCTTGGATAAGATGCCTATCCGAGACAATTAACGAACTTCATGGATCGGAATGTTTGTGAGCTGCCAGCAATCTTTCAGTTAGCAAAGACGGAAAGAGCCAGGACGCTCTTGAACGTGCCCATAAGACTCCTTCCCTGGTCCCTTTTATATTCTAGATACATTCAATTCATACATCCTCAACCTGCTCCTTAAATAATCATTTTAATTCTAATTTCCCATTTGAGATTAGGTTTCCAAATATTTTCTTCGCTCCAGTTTGTCCAACGAAATTGTGTACGGATTTCTCAGCTCTCTCATATTTGGTACATGTGCTGCCTGTCCCAATCTTTTTTACTTAATCACTTTAAGTAGAAGTTGGAGAATATTACACCCAACAATAAACAAAGACGAAAACATTCCTATTTCCATTTATCTCTTAAGAATGTCCAAGAATTTCAATCGGGAAGCACGTATGGAAACTGATACTTCTCCGCTTCTTGTGACAGTTTGCAGAACCATGCGAAACCTGTACTTTCCTCTCGGTTCCTTATTGCACCATAAGTACCCTTAACGCTACTGCATGACTCCCTGACAATAACTTTTCTTTTCAATGGCTCTAAACTGTGATTACAATCCAACAGACCGTGATCAGTTAACCTTCACGATCCGCAGGGCCGTGACGGAACAGCCTCTGTGTGCTCTCACACCGTAACAATATGAAAATGGCTGTGCTGCACCCACAGCATCTAATTGTGAGGTGGAGCGAAGATAAGAGCGCGCATGAAAGATAGCCCCCAGCTCCGAGCTTGTTACAAGTTCTCCTTTACTGGAACTGAAAAGTGCTTTGACTTCTTTTCCATAATGCACGTTACGAAGACGGTCGAATGAGATTCATTGCTACAGAGCTTATGTCTCAGGATTGCTTCCGATAAAAAGACTAGAATAGGTTTCTCAAGATTAATGTCTTCTAGTATGTAACGCCGTGTAATCTGGTAGATATTTACAAACGTTTCGGAGGAACATGCTGCTGGTCTCTTAGACGGATACTCGCCACAACGTCATTTTTGGTTTCGGGTTCCACAGGATTCTTGACCAAACCTCTGGGAGTCGTGTAGGTGTCTCTCTCTCTCTCTCTCTCTGAGTCGGCCGGCCGGTGAGTAAGGTAAATTACTGCTGGTCCTCGCCAGTACAGTCCTTGTTTCCCTGTCCCGCGGGACTCACGACCGTACTTTACCGTCACGTTGCCTCCTCTGAAACTAGGTTAAATATATAGCGGACTACACGGCGTCACATCGAAAGCGAATGTAACCTCCTAGTCAATTTATTGAGAACTTAAAATCTCACATCTCTATAGGGAGGCAAGACACTCTACCACTTTTATACCCCAGAGGTGGAGTAACAAAGTAAAGCATAGTAAAAAATATTCATTTTCCTCCTCAGTATTCTTAAGAGTGGCACATAATTACATTTGGAAAGAAGAAGGCAAAGAAATTAAGTGACATAGTCACAAGCTTATATCTTTTTCACAACATTAATTATTCGATGTGACGTTGCGACCAGAAAATGTAAGCAAATAAGTACCTGACATCAAAAGCTGAAAGGATTTCAGTTCATCAAGAAACTTCTTATCTCTTACGGCAACCTGAAAACCCATTACAGAACCCACAAGATCCCTCCGTTACACCCTATACTGAAGCGACTTCTCTTACGCTTGTTGTTCTTGTTCCAAGATAAGCCTGTTTAAATTCCTAAATATCCCTAAATGATTAATTACATGTACTTAAGGCGCAGAATTATGAAGATTACAAACTGCTTAACGGATGTGGTTCTGTGCCATGCGCACCAGAGTCGAAGGCTGACACTCCTGGCACAGTATGACCTGAATCTAATGTTTCCATCGGACCTATGTGCACAGGGCATTTATGAGACTGTGACTGACACTATCAATAGCCTGCTGAACTACTGACACGCAGCAATAAATCATTTTATATTTCGTGTGTTCGTACATTTACTTCTAGATAAGTCCTCTACCGGCCTGCAGTAGACGTATTTCAAAATACCGTCCATTGCATCAGGCTACGTGTGGAATATAGTTTGTCTCTAACCAGCACTCAAAAGCAATGTGCCCCAATAATCTGTTCCTTTGTGAAATTAGGTGTCCATTTCGTCCTCCTGTCGAGTCTGGATGGAGCAATATACGTTACAGTCACGCAGTCAGTGTCTTAACCTGCGTCCGTATACTTGGGAACTTCACTTATAATAAAAACTTCATATTTGCCTCTTAATTTTGTATCGAATTGTTGTAGTTCCATTGGGAAATGTGTTCATTGTTTGGGGCAGCACTGAATGCTATTCTGAAGAACTGGAATAGGTTTTGTAAGTTTTGAGGTTTTCACGGTGATGACTATGAAGAAAGTCGTCTTCTGGGTTTTGGCGCCGTGTATTCTTCGTTTTGGCCGAAGTTACGGAGGAACGTCGGCCAAAACGAAGAATACACGGCGCCAAAACCCAGAAGACGACTTTCTTCATGGAATAGGTTTTGTTTACAGTGTTATACGTTAACAGCAAGAAGAGAACGAATCTTATGCGTAGCAGTTTAAATGCAACATATCATCTCACAATAACATAAGTATTACGCACTGATCTTTTATAATAAAAAGCCTATAAAGTCAAAAATTATGAGAATTACTCTTCTAAGGAGTCTACATTTCGGAGAGATGGCGTGTTAAAAATATTCATTACAAAACTGAAGTGTGGCACATAATTCGAGAAGCACATGAACATATTATGTAACCTCCATATTTGCTACAATTTTGTTCAGTTCAGCGGAATGCTATTTCCGTCACTTCCTTGAGTGCAGATAGACAGACAGTGAGCAATAATATAAAGTGTCAGGATCTGTTGCACATTTAACTTTTTTATTTTGTATTATGAGAAATTATTTCAATTACCTTATTTTCATATTTATGAAACTAATTCTATATATTCTTTTGTGTTACGAATTTTCCGTGTGAAGACAAAGCTCCATGTGGCGGGATAAGTAAATGCATTGTTAGGCCGTGTCATAGCTCAAGCGATTAGTCGTTGGCTTCCCACCGCGGAGGCCCGGGTTCGATCCCGGGTCTGGTCAAGTGGGATTTGTGGTGGACAAAGTGGCGTTGGGGCGTGTCTTCTCCGAGTACTTCGGTTTCCTCTGCCAATCTTAATTCCACCAAATTCTTTATCAACATAATCACCCGGGGCAGGTACAATAGGCCAATCAGTGGCCGCCGTGCCGAGTGGACCCAGTTGGACTCCACACCCCCAAGCGAATTTAAAGAAAAAAGTGCATTGTTATATTGTCGATATTAGAGTTTTCAGTTTATGCAAAAAAGGGTCAAAATTAAAATTTTGAAACTTTGCAATTCGGTATTGCGAAATTAGTAAACTCATTTCGGGTTAAGGACAAGCGTGATTCGGAGACACGAAATCCCACTCTTGATTTAACAAGGAGAGAACTTTCTGTAGTATTGGAGTGTCACTTTGAGACCAATGTTTGGATATTACGGCTTGCGTTAAAAAAACATATGTAAATCTGATATTTGAATTTATTTGGCTGAATTCCTAATATTATTAGTTTTATAATTGAAATATGAAGTTCAGCTTACTTTGTTGACTTGCAAATGCCGCTAAAATGCAGATTTGTTGTAGACTGTACACATGCCACATTCGGAATTTTACTCCACATTTCTCATGCTCATCAAACCTGATAGGTGAGGCCAGTTAACATAACGCTGCGCAAGAACAAGTGGGAATTTAACTTTATACTGTCAAATACATATGTTATTTTTCTCAGTTGTACTAGTAGCAGTAAGAATATGGCGAACGAAAGCTGCGGACAATGACGGATCTTGAAGATAATTTTCCCACCACAAACCAGACATGTAACAGCAGAGGCTCAAATACAGATCCTCCTGACGGTAAGGCTCTTGTGACCACTGTAGAACCATCAGTTATTTAGAATGTCGTTAAAGTACAACATGTGGAGTTGCTGGTTAGGATTTGAACCTGAATCTTCACTTGCAGTTCTCACCCTTTCACATCTAAACTTGACCCTACCTGTAGCTACATCAGACTGGTTGATCTTTAAAAAAATTCCATGCACTGTTTGACGGCTACTGTCCTTAGCTCGTTTAGTACTCACCCCTTGAAGAGAGCCTCAGTAATCCTGTTTGCGTAGGTTTAGGGCAGGTCTTCCTCTCAGAGCAGTTGGCAACGTCCCACGAGCTCTACCGGTAGGAACACCAAGCCTGTATGCAACGCACTGGTCAATCTTCGTCGCGGGGGTCACCACGCCTCTCATTTTCTTTATTTTCTGACACCAAAGAACCAGAAGGAAAATAAATTGAAATATATATATATGCAAAGGCCAGATCATCAGCAAAGACCTAGCACTAAAGCATTGAGACTTATTTTTTAAGAATAAAGGACTTGGTCAAGCAGTAAGGGAGCTTAGGTGCATCTCTATTCAACGCTTTAAGAAGTTAATAGTAAGGTTTATGTTCTCTTCCCACAATGTCATCTTTTTTTACAGGACCCAGAAGATATGACTGCGATTATGCAACTTTCGTTAGATGTTTTGAGTGACGATGCATATCTAATGAGATGGACGTTGAAAAGGGTTAAACACGGGTAAGACGGGTTGAACACTATAACCGAAAACTGTGTACAAAGGAACTAATGGTCAGAGCCTCCCTGTAGAGTAATTTCACATGTTTTTTTTTTCTTCTGTAACCGTACAAAAGGTTCACACGTTGAGAGGGGCGGGAAGTACTCATTATGTAATAACAATATTATTTGGATTGACGTGGGTAACTAGAGCAGACTGCTTGTTCGGACGAGGCGGTTCTAATTCACAGTGATTGCAATTACATGACAGGTCTTGTAAACTGGACGTGATTAAAAGAGCCTTTAAGGATATGGCTCGTTGGAAAACAGAACACTAAGATCTGTAGACCTTGTTACTTCTTAGATATGCGAGTTTGAATCCCAGTCATATCCTCAATGCTATGTTATCATTTTTATGTTGTAACTGACAAGTAGGCCGGTCACGGTAGCCGAGCGGTCTAAGGCATGTACTGTCTTCGCTCGCTTGGAAACCGGGATCGTGGGTTCGAATCCCACTCAGGGCATGGATGTTTAATTTGTATGTGCGCCTTTTTCTGTGTTTGTGTACAGGTAGAGGCCTTGCGACGAGCTGATCACCCACCCAAGGAGTCCTACAGAATGTGTAAGTGAACGGAGAAGTTCATGAAGGTAGGCCTAGGCCCACTGGGGCTGTAGTGCCAAGAAAAAAAAACTGACAATTAGTAAGTAATTGTAATCAAGACATTGAAACGAAAACTGAGGGTGTTTGAGAACAGGACAATGCGGGAATATCTGGACCCAAGAAGGATTAAACAAAAGGAGGCTAAAACTGTGCAGCGAGGAGCTTCGTAACTTGAAATCTTCACCACACACAAATAACGAGGTATAACACGGAGTAACAAATGAATGGCAGAAAAGAGGAATAATTGCAGGGTTTTGATGGGAAACGCAAGAATTAGAACAATAGGAAGGCCCAGACGTAGGTGGGACGATAATATTAAAATGGATCTTAGAGAAATAGGAACATGATAATGAACTTTTTGGTTCCATAAAATGTTCGGAAATTCTTGGGTAACTGAGCGACTATTCGTTTCTCTAGAAGGACTCGAGTCCATGGAGTTAGTAAGTTGATTACGGACAAGGATTGCAAGGATACATTTTCATGGCCTTGTTAGGAGTTTATTTTACGCTTTTCTTTATCCATATTTGTTGGACCTGACTTCACTGCAAAAGAATTGCTAAGTACAATAAAGAAATCATAAAATTTTCACGGAAGCGGGGAGGTAAATGTATGAAGTCTGACAATTAAACAAGAGAACTGAAGTTCTTATGCAGCGAAGTGACAATATTGCTGAGCTGGAGACAAATAACCTGGCTATATATCTAAGCAATATTGCATCAGGAGGACCTCTACATGTGCTACATGCATCACACGCCTTACGCTGCTTATTCCGACTGGCATCTGCAACTTTTAATTTAAATATGTTTCGATATCGTATACATATATTGTACTTCATTCCAGATATTGTTAGCATGATAAAGTAAAGAATGACGAGACTGGTTGAACATATAGCACGCATGGGACAACGAGAAGAACATAATAATAATAATAATAATAATAATAATAATAATAATAATAATCTCTAAGAAATACAATAGAAGGTATAAATATTAATAAACATCAAGAAATTAATTTCTTTAATAGTCCAATTTCTTTCTCGCCTCCAATCCTTACTCATCTGTTTTACCTGTCCGTTCTACAACCATTCCTTCCCTCCCTTTACTTCTTCTGGTCCTTTAGACAAATATCCACCAGAACCCACAGATACAAAGAAAAACAATGAGAGATACTAAATATACTAGGTACTAGTTTATTTAAACATTTTCTGCATCGAGGGCAGAAGCACATACGCGGACTAGCTTCTACAATTCTACGCGAAAATGTGTGTTGTACCAAATGATACACCGAGGCTGTTTGTTGAGTTATGCCATTTGTTGGACACTGCGAGTAACTACGTCCTCTGTCAGGACAAGCAGAAAGATCACGCTGTCTTATATGTACATTCGTAATAGATAATGTCAGTCACATGAAGATGGAAGTAGCAACGTTCCCATATATCATGGGTGTGTTTTTAACAACGTTTTCAATATCGAGACCACATAGCATTAGATTGGTGGGTAATAGATGAACTTGAAAGGATTTAGAAGGAAGAGGTCGTGGCCTACTTCCGAATCGTCGTGTATAACAAATGATAGCAGATAATGGGGAAAAAAATCTACCATAATATATATATATATATAAAGTAAAGGTATCCCTGTAACAGGCCGTGGAGGCCCGTAGGGTTGTGAGATGTTGAGGATCCCACATTTTCTTGACAATCGGTTCACAGATGACGGTAAGTTTTCCAGCCTTACGCGCCGGCCGCCCTTTACCCCTAAGAATATTCCAAGAATATTTCTAGTACTCATTTCTGTTAGAGGTTGAGTCGACTCCAGGGCCATAGTGCGGCTGGAAGGATTATGTCAATTGAAAAGAAAATCCAATTACGTATTCGGGACTTGAACCCGCGACCTTTCGGCTTGTAGCATAGTGCCTCAATCAACTACAGAAAACTTTAGATAATCATGAGAAAAATATTTTGCATATAAAATATGTTTCAGTTACTGGAGTCAGAATATTTACAATCTCAAGCAAAACTTTTAGTTTCGATATCTGGTGGTTAACTGTGAAGAAGGACATGGACTGCATTAATTACGCTAATTATAAATAACATAATTGGCATAACGTTTATATTTGAAGTATGGTACGTGGTTTGAACGACGATGACGTAAATAGAACACTGGACGTAACGTACTAATTAGCTACTGCGGCAATTCCAGTGTCCACTGACGCAATAGAAAGGACTACTGGAGTGACAATGAATGTCCACTGAGCTGTTGTTACTTCGCACGAAGGACAGTAGTAGATG